>NC_056728.1:1464104780-1464404780 GCF_019279795.1 Protopterus annectens | reverse complement strand
TGGTAAAATCCTCAAAGGCAATACTGTGTCGTATGCAGAAAAGGTGAACCAGTGGTGTACGAGGGGGCAGCGGATGAAGTGGAAAGAAACACAACCACATGTAGAAACAGCTGCAAGACAAGCAGACAGGCCATAGTGTAGAACACAATCCCTCAAACATATGAATATGGAAATGTGCGAGACAAATGTATAGATACGTCACCGTCACATACCCACAGATGGGTCCTGATGGAACTGGCCATAACAAACGCAACACACCTGGATGCATAATGGCCTACCCAGCATACCCTCCACAACACACAACCTGTCTCCATACCAGAACGTCCACCAAATCCAGCTGTACGTGGTCCACTGGTTTGCGGCAGACACAGCTACACACAGTGACCCCTACGCATATGTAGTAGGTATTGTCACCCTAGGCAGTGTCAGGATTGCAAACCATGTATCCCCTGCATGTAAACCCCCCTGCACATTTTTGTAAAGCCACAAAAATCTTTGTTATCTAACTTGTTTTGGTCTAGTCCAATTTTTGGGATATCCCTCATGGAATAACCAACTTGTGTAAATAGTAGAATGGGTATGACAACATGATGTCCAATCCTGTAGATAACTGGACACAAGTCAGAACATGCAGTGGAAGTCCATGACACTGTCCAGCCCTAAGTGGGCATGCATAACCTACCACCCAGGATAAAACACCTTTCCGTGACGCACGTGTCCAGACACGAATAGGAGGGAGAATATAGTGCACACATTTGCATAGTGGCAAACGGCATGAGGGTGAGGAAGACACTGACGTAAACAGGTCAACCCTGATCAAGTGTGAGGGACACTGACTGTGTGCAGGCGTGACCAACCATACCTGTCAACCTGTGTATGCAATATATCTAGACAGAGCCATGAATACAAGTGAGACAAAGGTCCAAAAACAGGGACAATCTGTAAAGATAGCTCTTAGAAACAGACATTTGATAGAATAACAGTTTGCACATTGGCATTAATGTCTGGAGTATGAAGTCTGAAACCCAACTGTCTGTCAGCACGTTCCGACTGCAGTCTTTAATGCTGAGCTACTGCTGTGCCAGAACACAACAGTGTATTACAGAGGTCCGTGCCATACCACTCGACTGTCCAGATATTCGCAGAATGACTAGGTTTACCACCTGTCCCACTTTGCGAGTAACAGTCCCTCTGTAGGCAGTTGTGTCCTGTGAAAAAAAATCAAGACATAGCAAATGTCCTGAGAGTTTAGGACAAAGTTATTTTCTAAGTTTCTTTAATAGTTGAATAAAACAGTTATTTTATATATGAAACTTCTATATGTTATGTGAAGTAGCATAAGCAATTCAAATGTTACTAGAATAAGCTATTATATGTGCAAAAAAGGTTAAGTTCTGTACTATGCATGGCTGTAGGTATGTTTTGTCCTGGAAAATCTGACATTTCTACAGAAGATGTCCCACTTTGTGCATTTGAAAAGGTGGCAACCCTAAGAATGACCAGAGGTTTGCCCCATATTGTTGTTGTGTGCCTCTGACAATCTGCACCAGTGTGGTAAATAGCTGAGGATTGACGTCACTAAATAATGAGAAATATCCTGAGTTTAAGACTCTACATCCTTCAGAAAAGTCATGCTAATGCAAAACCTAGTATTCTATCAATGTTCTAAGCTTGTAAGAGCAATCGTTAAAATGTGTCCCCAATTGTCCCTCCATCGTGTAGGTTTTGCACAGGTTTGGTGCTCTAAGAGGTTGAGAGGTATGGCCTATACATATTTACAGTAACAACCATTCACACTTGTGTAATGTACAACTGCATACCTGTAGTCACTTCATGTCCAAAATAATAATCCCCGTATGACTGTATACAGGTAATAATCAAATGTGAATGGGAACACCCCTCACCGTGGAGTATGGACTGTAACAACCCCACCCATAATATGTATTGCCAACAGAATAAGCTGCTGACAGGTGCCCAAACACCTGTGTCTATAAACACAGGTAAAACTTCAAAATAGGGAGAAAATCCCTGTCCATATCCTTCGTATGACAGTTAAACTTGGCAAGGGAAGTTCAGTTCACCAGTTGGACAAACCTAAACCCAGATCACTACATGAACACCCTGACAATCAAAGACCTGTATGTGCCTGGACTATATGCCTTGGTGATCTGCATAACCTTGGAGTGATTAACAATGCAGCTGGAGTCCACAGCAGTAGGCAATAGGGAATGTGTAATATGTAGTACCACGTTTTTCCCAGCAGGAGAATGGATGCCTGTGTTGTAGGTGAAGCGGTGAGGCGTATGTTGATGTAGCTAAGTACTATGGGTATGCATATCAATGAGGGAGAACACCAATAGAATAGTGGTTCCGGCATCCGGCCAATGTGAATGCAGTCCCGGTTGACCTACGACCACTGCACATATAACTTGAAAGTGTAATGAATGCGTTCGTGCTGTACACACATTTAAATATGTAAAGGTGAACATGTGTTTTGCAGCAGTCCGTAAACTGGAATACAGATATGTAACTGTTACAGTAAGAACTATGAAAGTTCACGTAAGCACAAATATCTATGAAACATATGTAACCCACAATAAGGATATGCAAGTGTGCCTACGCATGTGTAATCCGCTCACAGCATAGAAAATGAATTCTGTTTTCCCCACGTTGTATGTACATGGCTCATACCTGTTAACCCCGTAAAGTACAAAACTGGACAAAGCCATGAAAACAACTGGTACAAATAGGGACAATCCCCAGATATTGCCCTAACAAACATAGAAAGTGGATAGAATAACAGGTGTGTCACTAGCATGGATTTTCTAAAGAGTATGAAGTCGTAACCTGAAATGTTTGTCATTATTTACCAACGTCAGCCTTTAATGATATGCCACTAACTTGCCAGATAGACACAAGGTTATGAAAAATGGACCAAAGATAAGAGGCAAACAGCTGTACATGCAGCGGAAATCTGTACAGTTGAAAGGTATGCTATGGAGATATATATATATATATATATATATATATATATATATATATATATGTGTGTACATATATATATATATATATATATATATATATATATATATATATATATATAGATATATATACATATATATATATATATATATATATATATATATATATAGATATATATAGATATATACACATATATCCACAGACATAAATCCAAAGCAAATTACGAGATGAGGAATGTACAGACATATGTATATATGTACATATATATATCTATACACACACGATACATGAATAGATATATACACAACAAACATATGTCCCTGTACGTATAACACATGTACATAAATAGGTCACGGTATAGCTATTGTGGATAGACAGACAAACATGCATGAAAGGAGAATACACCGCTGCTATCCAAACCATTGCCAGGAAAGTACCAGTGTGACAGGGCCTGCAAGTTCTACACATTAATCGTGAATATAGGTGTCCTTTGCAGGACCCCAAAAATTGATCCCGTACGAAGGACGAACCGTGATTGATGCAAAAGACGTCACAACTGCAACTACGATATAGCTGTACATGCAACAGTAGCAGGTGCATAACACAAGGGTTGATAGAATGTATGCCGTACAACCTGATATCTGCAGAGTGGGGAGTGCTCAGAAGTGTCCTCACACTTTATTATTGCTCACATTAAACATGTCTAATGGATACTGTGGAGGGGTGTCAGGTATGGGAATCATGGGTATGCAGAAATGGGCCTAGGTGTTGGTTGGCACAGATCTATTAGGTACGCCCCATGGGAGTGATCAATATACCTATGTGGGTATTGTGTAAACCATTGGGGGAAGACGTAGGGACCTATATCAGTGTCATGTAGGCGATTATCATGTATGGACATGCGTGCGACCAAGATGGTAACCATACCTGCCAAAATGTCAGAATAAGACAGCTGGACTAAGGCATATTACATGAAATACAAATAGGGAATATATTAAATATACCCCAGACAAAGTCAGAACGTTGATAGAATAATTGCATAGTCAGGAATATGAATGTTATGAGAGTTAGTAACCATGAAATAGAAATGTCAGTCATTATTACCTAACCGCACAGTCTGTCATGCCTTGCCAGCAATCTACTAGAAATGCACATTATTATGACAAATGTAACAGAATCATAGGACAAACCTTGGGGCATTTACCCATAATGTGTACAGGTGAGAGGTATGAAGGTAACCCATCCTTAATAAATATACAGAACTAGTGATACTAGGTGGACAGGTGAGAAGAAAGACGTCAGGACAAATGACAAAACATGTACACGTCAAAAGCATGTATTTCCACAAATGTGAATGGCAACGTATGCCCTGTGAAATTCAATGTGGAAGGTTAATAGACTCAAAAGACATGTATCCCTCAGGGTGTCATGCAGTGTTACCGATACAGTGTCCAGTCCCCCATACTCATACGTGAGCTCTGCCACTGACGGAAAGCGAAAATACCGGCATACACAAGGTACATGATAGAGTAATTAGTGTGGGTAAGCACCTGTTGGCCTGTGTGAGGAATATAACCCTCTGGGTGGGTGTGTCCTGCAATAGGAATGTAATGGCATCTGGCCTGTGATGGCGCCTGTGATGGCACCATATATTGTGTGTATTGGTGTAAGAAAATTGATTTCCAGTATCAGAAACATACCTCGCAACTGTACAGAGTCTCGCAGAATGTGCAGATGTATGCCTCATATGTTTGGTGTGTTCTTCTTACAATCTGTACCTGTCTGCCAAATACCTGAGAACTGACATCATTAAATAATGATAAACATATGAGTTTAAGACCTCAAATCCCTCAGAAAGGTCATACTAGTGCAAAACCTGTTATACTGTCAACTATCTATGTTTGTAAGAGCAATATTTAGAATCTTCCCCTATTTTTCCCCCCATCATGTTAGGCTTTGTTCAGATGTTTTGCTCTAGGAAATTGAGAGGTATGATCAGAAACAGATACATGTCTGAGGAAACAGCATTATCGACCGCAAGATAACTCAGAAGGTATGAAAAGCGCTGCAGTAGGAAGTTCAGTATTGGCCGCAGGTGTGTGCTGACATGTCAAATGACACAGCAGTCTACATGAAGTACCTATAGGGCATCACCTTTACCAGTGATGACAGTGGGACATACCCACAGCCATGCATACACCACAAATAGACATAGCACACAGCAAAGCCTAGGCCATGATACACGAAGCCTCCAGCATGTATGGATTGAGTGAGTGTACAGCAAGGAAAGATGACTGCCAGGCTATTCAGCAAACACCCGTAGGGCGTGCAAGACCGCCCATAACACAAACATTGCACGGACAATGTTGGGATTTGCAACATACCCCATTTGTATGTGTAAGCTATGCAAATGATGTAATTACGCGATACATGAAACAGTAAGCTGTCCGTGCAAGAGCAGAGTTATGTGCAGAAATGTACCCAGATGTTATGCGACTAACATTCTGCACGTTGCTAAATGGAGCAATGACAGCTGCAAATACAGTATGAATACAGTCGAAGAAGCATGCCAATGTCCAAGTCCAAGGCCAGTGGCAACTTTGTCCATTGGATATCAATAAAACAGTAGTTGTCCTCCCCCGATCTCTGGTGTGGAAGCATAGCGCAGCACCATGAGAACGCGCTGCACTTCAAAACAAGACATATATATATAATACACATACAAAATTTAGGTTTAGTTAGATGTTAGTACGCCATGCAGATGAATGGCAAGCTGGAGACAACATGGCTACTGCGTACTGGTTCTTATGTGTGGAAACGCTCTGTCAGAGATGTAACAAAGCATTTGTAGGCAATGTGATGCAAGTGAGGCTGAGGATAGTGAATCACAACATGTCATACCATATGGGCCAAGCCTCTACAGTGTAGTGTAGGTTAAGGGGACTATTGGAGTAGAAGATAGGTGACAACTTGAGTGTGTATGTATAAAACAATGTGACCTCACTGGAGCAGTCACATGTTTGCTGTCAGTACTCAGTGGAAGAGGCGTGTTATGAGCTATCCTAGGGAACGTCAGGAGACTGACGGTGTACGCCATGGATACCACCGATGTGACCTGCAAACCTGCCCACAGTGTATCTGTGCCCCTGCGTGCCAGTAAGCCCGAGTAAGCATGTGTGCGCGCGTGTTAGCCCATGTGCACGTGTGGAGTGTGGAAGAACGAGTAAGCTAGTGTACGAATGGTGAAGCCCATGTAATGTCGTGTATGCGTTTGTAAGCATATATACATGTGTACTACACACATCACACACGTACTGCACACTCAGACACACATGCTGCCAATACTACACACATCAGTGAAATGGCACATGGATGAAGAATACATCATCAGAATTAACAGTGCTGTAAACTATGCTACAGTGATGGTCATAGCTGCAATGCATCATGCCTGCTGATATACACCTGGAAGTAACACACTGTGTGTTAACAGCATGCTAACATCAATACAGTGGAATAAAGCCACCGTGTGCATCAGCACCAGGTTAGTCAGATCCTACATCAATGTTACACATCACAGGTGGTGGCACAGGTGAAATCATATGCACAGGGTGTGGTTTTACATTTCCAGAGCTGTCATTGAGCCAGCCGATGTACACGTAGGTGTGTGTGTGTGTGTGTGTGTGTGTGTGTGTGTGTGTGTGTGTGTGTGTGTGTGTGAGGGACAACGGTTATTGCATGGCCCAGTGGTGATGCAATGGGTTTGTGTATGTGATAGCAGTAGCTGTTTGTGGTAAGTGTGTGTGTCTGCATAAACACAGGTACAGCATGTGTCAGCCATATACAGAAGGTTGTAGGACAGTCACAGACCATGCCTGCCAGGCTGTAGAGATCCCCATTACTGGCCATGGACACCCCTCCATGCATCCAACACAACCCAGACCTGCACCTGTCAATGTATACACATACAGTCCTGGGATCTGTACCACAACCTGTGGATAAACATGAGTCTGTAATGTTAACCTGAGGTGCATAGAATTGTCTGTTACTACATATGGATATGAGCCATACTCACACTCCAATGTAATAACCACTGCTGACTGTTGCCGAGATGTGCATATGACCATTCAAAGGTGCTGTACTAACATTGTTTCCAATGCCCGTGTAATACCAAGCAACACAATAACCGGTCACTACACAAATATAACCCACGATCACTACAGCACACAGTATGTGCACTATCACAGAGCCATAGCAGATGTACATACATCCAAGGTGCTCACGTACAGATAATGCAGCACATTCAAGAGTGATAATCCCAACATACATATCTACATATCTATATATATATATACATATATAGATATATATATATATATATATATATATATATATATATATATATATATATATATATATATATATATACATATATATATATATATATATATATATATATATATATATATATATATATACACATATATATGTAGATACATACACACACACACACACACACACACACAAACACACACACAAAACACACATGGCAGGGTTGGGAGCAGAACACAAATGTAACCACTGTACCACACTACAGCATTACGCAGTTACAGAACGCGCTACCGTGATTAGTGGATCACATGATCCACACAGGCATACATCTAGCCAGCAGACAGCAGCATCAAAGGCAAAGACACCGCACAGATGTTATGGAGAGTGAATACTGTAAAATCAATGTACTGTTGTCATGCAGCTGGAAACACACACACACACTTGGCAGGACTGGGAGTCGAACATACACCTAACTACCCTATCACACTACAGCATGACACATTTACAGAACGCGCTACTGAGATTACTAAGCACAGCAGTCCCAGAGGCAGACATCTAGGTGCGTGTCATCATCCGCAAAGGCAAAGATGTCGGTAGGAAATTTCTGTGGTGTGAGGCGTCTAAAAGCAAGACTGAGTTCCCAGGCGGATGGGAGCATGTGCGCAAACACACACTTGGCAGGGCTGGGAGTCGAACATACACCTAACTACCCTAACACACTACAGCATGACGCATTTATAGAACATGCTACCAAGATTACTAAGCACAGCAGTCCCAGAGGCAGATATCTAGGTGCGTGTCATCATCCGCAAAGGCAAAGACGTCGGTAGGAACTTTCTGTGGTGTGAGGCGTCTAAAAGCAAGACTGAGTCCTCAGGTGGACGGGAGCATGGGCGCAAACACACACACACACACACACACACACACACACACACACACACACACACACACACACACGTTTGGCAGGGTTGGGAGTCGAACATACACCTAACTACCCTAACACACTACAGCATGACGCATTTACAAAACGTGCTACCAGGATTACTAAGCACAGCCATCCCAGAGGCATACTTCTAGGCATGTGTCATCATCCGCACTGACAAGGACTCTGACAGGGATTGTATAGAGAGTGATCAGTCTGAAAGCATACAGACATATTACTGTCCCACGGTAGACGTAGACAAACACACGGCAGTGGTGTGATCGGGGCAACGTAAGATTTACGGAGCACCACGACAACATGACATAGTCATGGGACACGCCACATACAGTGCACCCTTCAAGATAGTCGACCAGTGTGTACTCAGTAGGCATCCATCGTGACGTTGAAAATGGACATTTGTTGCCTGGATGACCACCATGACTATACAGGATGTCAACGGTCATGCCCATGCACAGAGGGACATCACCGACACAAGGTGTCACTGGGCATGGCCACACACTTAGTAATGCATGTCCGTTCTGACTGTACTGTGTGTCGATCTACACAATGGCGTACTGGGCATGCTCACACACTTAGCAGTTGCAAAGGGCCGTTCTGCATGCAGACAGTCTCAACACACAAGGGCTCAGTTTGGACTGTCATGTGTGTCCATCTACACAGCAGCGTAGTGGGGATGCTCACACACTTAGCAGTTGCAAAGGGCCGTCTTGCATGTAGATGGAGTCTAAACACGCAAGTGCTCAGTTTGGACTGTCATGTGTGTCCATCTACACAACAGCGTACTGGGCATGCTCACACACTTAGCAGTTGCAAAGGGGCATCTTGCATGCAGACGGAGTCTAAACACGGAAGGGCACAGTAAGGTATAACTGTCCCCACGCATAGAGCAGTCACACACATGCAGTGACCAGTACACACTCAGCTGCCATCACAGCTGTCACAGGTGCAGATCCCAGACATACACACCGCAGTCTACACTGTAGCCCTCGAGACATCACCATGTCATTGCTGCAGCAATGCACAGCCATACATTACCACAACACAGTGTAACACATGACCAGTGGACTGTACAGAGGTCTACAGCAACTGTGCAGAGTACACATGTACTGACAGGGTCCCAACAGGTGTTATGCATTGCAAGTATACCACTATACATGACCAGGTCAGCTCAAGATATACCAGGGGCCCCGGGTCTTATACAGCTGTGACAGATGAGTGTTGCTGTACACCAAAGAACACATGTTTGGATATGTCAAACATGTGATTATAGTGGATGTGTGCATGGATCACACACACAACACATATGTACATAGCTAGGCCTTTGCTGTCCCCTGTGCAGAACAGTGGCCTAAGCAATCATACGCACGCAAATGGAAGGTGGGTCCATGTCTGTTGAATGCTCACAGTACAGGAGGTAGCAATGTTGACAGAGGACACATTCCCCTTTAGTAGTTGCCCATGACACCCATGATATCATACCACAGTCCATGTGTTATGCATGTCAACACACATGTCCACCAATAGCAATGCATACAAACATGGCTACAGGAGACACATGTCCGTAACACAGCTGTGCCTAACTACAACATGCAGTCACAATGCAGCCCCATCATTGACACCTGTATATGGTGACATACAGACAGTACGGTTGGTTGTACATCATGTATGGAGGGATGTGTGTACATAAAGTGGTAATCCACCTATGTAGATGTATGTGTGCTGGGGATGGCTCACAAGTGTGTCACATGCCATCCTACCATGCCATGTGCAACAGTACACTGTGTCACTGTTACTTGATGGTGATGACATAATGCATACACAGCGGTCAGGTGTTACCAACTGTATGTCATGCGACACCTGTATCACTGACATCCTCCCGTGTGCATATAACCACACAATTGCCAGACATAGCATTGGTACACATACTGAGGACATTACCGCTGCATGTCTATCAAATGGCTCATCATATGGCAGGTGTATCATTCCCATTACTGCCATGTGTGTCCGCTTGTGTGACCACACATGCCACATATGGTGGGGACTATGTCCCAGATGTAACACATCCATGTACACTGTTGCAGAGATCTGTACATACTGCAGTGTGGAAAGCATGACGTCGGCAGGTGTGGTGCATCACACACATCGGCTATCCGTACACACATATCTAGTCACCACAGTGTGTGTGTGTGTGTGTATGTATGTATTGCTGTCTGGTGTTTGGTGTGAGGGTGTATGCTACCATACTGTGGAAACAGGATCACTAACCCCTCATGGTGATGCAGTCTACTACCCTGTTGATGCCATTGGTCCCAGTCATACTGGCTACCTGTGCATGTCCCTTCTCTGTGCCACGTCGTGTGGGTGCAAAGTACTGCAAGAGTGATGACCACATAGGCAAGGGTCAACACCTCAATACTATGGGGTGTGCGTTATAGTGCTGTAGACCTCGTGAATGTTGCCATGTTCCTGTAATGTGACAGGGTATTACCGCTACACAGTGTGGCCTCATGCTATCAGGTGGCCTCCAACGTCATCATTGGCCACACCGCTGTGTACAACCTCTGCACCATGTCAACATACCTGTAATGTTTCCCAGTATGTATGTCACATCTCTGTCCACTGTAGCCTGTTCAACTGACCACATGCTTCAGGTGCAGTATATGTGCGGACATTTGTGTCATGTTCGGACATCTGTGTCATGTTTGACTGTCCAACAGTCAGGTTGAGGGTATGTTTAGCATGCTGATATTGCCATACGTGCCTGTGAGTACTCCACAGTTACACATGGGGGACTGCAAACACTGCTACCTGTAGGCACATGCCAGTACACCATAGGAGGGAACCAGGGCATCATTACCACATGCCACATGCTGTTACTGTTGTAACTGAGACACATACTGTGAACATATCACAATGCATGCTGCACCTGGACTACATGGTATGACTGGTGCATGTCGACAGTACACCACTGATGTCACATACACATCTCTCAGTATTTACACATGTCCAATGCAATATACACATCCCTCAATATGCATACACAAGTAATGTTAGATACACCTCTCACATCTCAGTATTCACACATGACCAATACAACATACACATCCCTCAATATGCATACACAAGTAATGTTAGATACAATTCTCACTATTCTGTTCTCCCTGTGCATCAGACCATATGAGCATATCCCTGCACCGATGGTGTGGATGACAGGGATGTGGCACAGGCTTCATTATATGCACAGGGTGATACTGTTTGCCAGGAGCATTGGCTGCACCAATGGATGACATCATGTGTGCGGGTAAGGGCCAGTGATTTGAATGGACATGTCTGTTCCATATGCATGTGGGTGTTGTGGAGCCCTACAGTTGTGTTTGCTGTGTGCGTGTATGTGTGCACACAGTTCTGTCATTTGTGAGGCCTACACATGGGTATTATGGACAGCTCCAGATTGTACAGACCAGGTTGTACAGCTCACTGTGACCGGACATGGCCACGTGTCCTGTGCCTGCCAGGGGTTGCATGGGCACTACCAGGCAGAGGTACAGAATGGCTACTGTCCGATGACACATGGCCACTGGAACCGTGTCCCCACTGGGAACGTCCAGGGCCATGTCCATGTGGCCTGCTGTGACCTGGTGTGGACATGGCAGCACCAGCTGCACTGCTACTGCTACCGGCATTATGTGAGCGGCCATGTGAGATGGCACGCTCACGGCCTACACTAGGTGGTGTAGCTGGCCTACGTCCATGTTTCCTATGCCTCACCCCTACCAGATTTTCCAGCACAGACAGCTCATGCTTGCAGATTGCCATGCCACGGTCTAGGATTCTGACCATGTCACCCAATTGCCTGTCCAGAACATCAGCAAGCTGCTGTTGAGCACCTACCAATGCCTGGATGTTGTTGTTTAGGGTACTGATAGCAGCCCTCTGCAGCCTCTGCCCTTCTCTGTTCTGCCATTTGGCACGTGCCTGTGCCGCCATTACAGTCTGGAACATGCGTCTGGTGATCCTAGCTGCTGCGCTATGTCCTGCAGGTGCATGTCTGCCAGATTTCCTCCTACAAGCAGCACCAGCCACATGCCTGTGTGGCACATCTGCAGTCAGTATACTGCCACCATGGTGTGGAGACACACCTTCTGTAGCCACCACACATTCCTGTTCAACTCTACCAAACGCTCTCCTTCCTCTATGGCCACTGTAGATGTGGTATGTGTTGGCAGCTGAACTGTGTGTGGGGAAGAGGGGGACATAGTTGGGATGGCAACCGTTGGCACAGATTCCACCCCTGACAGCCCTGCCTGTACCTCGTGCATATGTTCACCACTGCTAGCATCTGTGGGGACACTATCAGATGGACCGCAGGAGGGTAACGCACTTATATCACCTGTGAATGCAAAGAAAGACTCTAAATTACAATAGACACACACACACACACACACACACACACACACACACACACACACACACACACACACACACACACACACACACGCTGACACACACACTGACACACCATGCATGTGAGATGACAGATGGCATGCAGCATGCTTGTGATACAGCTGACAGCATGCAGCTCAGACATCAATAGTGTTTGTAAGCATACCCCCTGGAATGCACACTACAGCAGGCAGGTGTCATATCATTATCCATGCAATTCACACGATCATGGTAGTATGCATGCATCCCCGTGATACACCATGTGGACCAGAACAGGATAGCAGTACACATGGCTGACGTGACCTTGACATGTAATCTGCTGATGTGTGCATTAAGATGCATGCATGCCTGACACAATGGTGTCCTGACACATGTACAGCATCGTACTGGGTATCACATTGCGGTGTTGTCCATATGCCCTACAGATAGAATGCATGTTGAGCAAATGTGCATGGGCATGGTAGGGGACTGAGCCGTCTACATTGCTGTACAGTGTGATGTACATACACTGTGCCATTGCATGGCATCATGAGGTGTCTATATTGCTAAACAGTGCATGTTATGTACACATTGCATATCCAGAACTGCATGCATACCCATGACACACCTGTGGATTGTGACCTACGATGCTGAGGTGTATACACACCCAACCATGCTGTGTCATGTGACAGGTCACTGGAGGACATACAGATGATACCTCTGCACAATGTCTACAGAGTGTTAGCTGCCTGGCAACCATGTCCACACATAGCGGACCTGTCTCATCACCATTTCACACATGACATTGATGTACCATGCACACAAGGTGCACAACTAACAGTTATGTCCTACGGCAGGGGGAAATGTACAGTTTCTGTGGCCTGGTGTCACTGTCAGTAGAATCTGTGAAGGTGACTACCATCATGCTATGACACAGACATCACGTTCAACACATCTTATGAGGTACATGTCACTGACACCTCCACTAGCTGTGCACAGGCATTTATGATGTGCAGTGTACCACATCACCTGTACAATCAGTCTAGTACGGCTGTACTTGGACCATGTGTGGACAAAGTGGGACAGGGTGTATCCACATCCCGTCATCTGTGTGGCTACGTGTCTCTGGCCATCCCCCATGGCCATGTGTGCACATGTGTTGGTCATGTATGTGATGGCCATCTATCACACATGTCTGTGTTGTCCCATATGACATACACCCATAGATGCTGGTTATTTCACCATCCACAGGGCTATGCAGACAACAGGTGTATGTGTGGTATGTGGGTATGGGTTATGGGAAATTGTGACAATATTGCAACCAAAATGCTACGTGTCTCAGACATGTTGGATGGAACATCACAATATGTGAAACAATTGCAGGGGCATATAACACAATGGTGACGCCTGTGGTCTGCCCATATCACTGCTCACTGTGCGGTACTGGTTTGTGTACCACACATTTTGTTCCACTGTATAGTACATATGCCTCCATTGTAGAACATCTCCACCATTGTATGCACAGCTGGACACACATGTAGCAATGACAAATACTGTAGTTTCATGTCTGTGTATCATTTCAGTTGTATATATTGCACATGGGTGGCCTGTGTGGATGATGGGTGATGTGACCTGTATATCCATGTATTAACTGGCCATATAGCAAATAGATCTATGCTTTGACATGCCTGACACTGATGATAGTCTCACCTGCAACGGACTCTTGTCTGTGCGGCATGCCAGAGGTACCTGTATAGGGTGACACAGCAGTATGAACATTATCCATGACTGTATGACAGCCACAGGGTGCACAGTGCAGGTTAACACATTCGCCTGTACAATAGCATATAGTCAGCACATGTGTGTATACCATACCTCTCAACCTCTTAGAACAATAAATAAGGACAAAGCCTACTATGATGGGGGACATATAGGGACAACTGTGACATATTGCTCTTACTAACTTAGAAATTTGCTAGACCAATAGGTTTGCATGCACATGGGTTTGACACGAAATCTGCAGTCGTAAACATAAATGTATGTCATCATTTAATGACTCCATTCCTCAGCTATTTGCCAGAAAGGGACAGATATTAAGGGGAACACACCGACAATATGAGGCAGACATCTGGACATCCTGCAAATACCTGTACAGTTCAGAGGTATGGCGCATACACAGGGTGGCATAAAGCATGTGTGTCCACATACCTTGCATATGTTGTTACATTACATGATGTACACTGACACATGCATGTACGTGGGATATACTGGCCATATGTTCAGTTCTGACTTACCAGGCAACTCCAGACTCATTGGTTGGGAGACACCCACCTCCATGATGGCAGCTAGTGTTTGTGGGGGCTATTCCGAGGGTGTTCCCAGACTGACCAGTAGCTCCTCTGTGTGTGTGTGAGTGGAGGCTGGGTTGGTGGCCCACCACCCGTTCCACCTTGTTCCCTGGCGATTGCAGTGGCACGCTGTTTTGTCTGACATATCAGGTCCATGCAGTGTCTGCGCACCTGCTGGTAGGTGCAGTTGTGGCTGCCCACTTCGTTGACCCTCCTGCAAAGATCCTGCCACAGGTCATCCTGCTGCTGTGCATGCTGTGGCACATGGCTAAATAACACCTCGTAGTTCTCATGGAGGTATGGGATTACGACATCATCCTCCTGTCGGCTATATGCTGGTAGGCTTGTATGCGGCATTATCTGTAAGACATGATGAAGGTGACAGGTCACATTTACAGACATGTACAGTGATACTGCTGCACATACATTTCTAGTACAGTCGCACAGTTATCTTTGCAAATCAACATGACACTAACATGACTGGCATGTATGTGTCACACACATGTAACACCCAGTATCCATTGGATATCATCCCCATATATGTGTGTCACCTCATTAGTGTTCCTACTGCATGTGACGTCAGTCTCCATGTGGGCATGTCTGTTTGCCTGCACTGGTGTTCTTACCTATCTACTCATGCCTGATGTATCCACGGTAATGTTGTTGACCTTGATGCTGTGGATATGTTACATATCAACACAGACACAGCCTTACTGGACTTGGGCAGAGACAATGCACCAAGTACGCATGGAAACCTGTACATGCATCTGTTTTTCCATAGACATCTACACTGCACTGTACAGCTGTTCAACATCCTGCCACGGATCACCTGTATTGCACATGTGATAGACATGGGACAATGGCTAGTCGGATGTCATTCACAGGTAAGGTTATCGGCTATAGCATGTACGGGCTGGGTTTCCTAGCTGTATCCGACACCCATTACGCCACCACGAGGGGCATCAGTGACACATTACTGATCCAGATAGATGATACTACATCTACCATACGGCCATCACACCATGTATGACTGGGATGATATGTGCAGCTATGTGGACAGGGCTGCATGGTATGGCGGGAGTATGTCACAGGTATGGCACAGAGATCTGTCCAGCATGTGGCCATCCTAGTCGTAGGATGGTGGTTGTCCATGACGTATGTCTTTCAGATCAGGCTATGGACATGTAGCATGTCTAACAGCATAGTGTGGCATATGTCTGTATGCAAGGTGGATAGCATGCTGCATACTGGAGGTGAGTATTGTGGAGGCTGATATCAGCCATCCACGCATGGGCCCTACCCCAGGAGGGTGATGTGTATTCCAATATTGGTCACATGGGTGCTGTGTATGCCTGTCCAATGATCTCCGTGCTCATGGATACCACCCTGTCATGTCATGGGTACCTCGTATCACTACCTAAAGGGCCAGGGAGATGTCTCCAGCTCAGGGAGGTGTACTACACTACACCATCCCTAACACAGTGTCCATACTGTTGACCACAGCCTAGGTGTTTCTTAATGGGTACGGGGGTATTACCCTAGTGCTGTCATTGCTGATATCATCCACCAGAATGTGCACATATGTCACACACATCACACACACAGCCCATTCTGTATGTTGTTCACAACACTGTGACAACAATTGCCCATAGGTCATGGCCATTCACATCCTCACATACACAGATGGCTGACATTTGTCTGTGTGGTATGGGCTACAATGCGGGTGGGGTACAACACATTAACCCTGGTTTACTGTAGCTGACACCGTGTGATATGCACATGTCACTGTAGCACCTTTGGTAGTTGTGAGTCTGTCAACAGGCCACTAGTAGAACACTCCTGTGATATACACAGGCATCTGTAGCCGAACATCTGTACTGTCTTGTACATCTGTACTGCTAACATCTACATTGATAATGGTTCATGGACTTGCAGACCATACCCGGCAATGTTCTGATGCGGTGTCACCAATCATGACTGTTGTCAACACTTGTGGGTTGATATTATACAACACCCTATCTGTAATGTATGAGCATGCTCATCACTTGTTCAGAGCTTCTTGGCACGTTATGAGCTACTGCTTAGTTTATCAGCCATTTCACACCAGTCCTCACATGTACACTGTCTGTCCATACATTTCCAGCTTGATAACTGTACAACAGCTGTCGTACACACATTACTCACATACCTCGTGAGACATGGTGGTTTCTACGGCGTGTCAACCTGCCATGTACCACTTATATACAGGTATGTCCAACTGGCACGTACCAGTGCTATTGCCTGTCACTATGATGACTATGTTGTACATGTGGCAATAGAGCTATTCTCATGTGCACAGTCAATGCACACCTCCCAACATACAACAGTACAGCCTGTGGGGAATGCACATATGCAGCCCTGCTGGGGGTTATACTGTCAATAACCCTGACTGCACCTGACAGTCATGTGGGGTTGTGCAACATTGGCAAAGCACCCCACACATCACATTGTCCCACATGATCCCCACCACAGGCCACACATACGGAGACACCTTATACAGTACCCCTCCATACTCTGTGTGGGCACCAACGACAGCCCACATCGCCAAACACAGCCACACCAACCTATTGCCCACAGACACGTGTGCATACAGCCAATAGGGTGTCATAACATACACAACACACCTGTCTTAGGTGACTGTCAGCAGTCACACTGCTGTTCCACTCAGCAGGCTACACAAGGTGATAGTCACTTACATCCTGCTGTCCAGTAACTGGTTCTGCAACATAACCTATGCACACATGCCACAAGTCAGCAGGTACGATGTGACTCATTTTCCATATTTGTGTGACTTAAGTTGTCACTCAGGGCACAGACTACATGTGCAGGGACATGCAATAGCCCACCAGTGTTGTAGCCCTGATGTTGTGGTCCACGCCCTGGGAAGCATTTTGCGGTCATCCGGACCTGTTACCACTGTAGTATGAATGACTGTGTCACTCCCAACAGTTGTCCATGCTTCTGCTGTCATTCCACAGGCATCTAGTATACTTCCACTTTGACAGACCTAGCCAAACAACATGATGCTGTGGCACAGTTGACCTGCAACTGTCAGCCCTGGGAGTACGGATCACATGTTGGACTCTTGCTGCTTTTATACTGCCTGTGTTGCACAGTGTCCAATAACAGTCACCACCAGAATGGGAACTGGCTAGCGAAGCATGTGGTCATGTCACACAATGCTTGACATCATCCTCTGTGATGCACACAGGCAAGGCACACCTGATACTGCACCACTTCAATATCTCTGCAATGACTGGGACCTGCATCTTGGCTCTGCTGAGCACACCTGCAATGACTGGTTATAGACAGACCGTACCTCTCAGGCACGTACTTGGACTGGCACACCCACAGCTGAGGTGTCCCCATATTCCACTATGTTGTACACACATCCCAGCTGGTTACTTCGCACAATGCATCACAGGTACTTCATATAACTGTGTCCGGAACTACTGCTGCTACTAATGTGAGACTGACAGTAACCCACTGTCAAAGGAAAAATATATTTTGAAAATGATCAAAACATGGTAGGTTCAGGTTAAAGCACTTTAATCTTGCAGCAAGGAGACAAAAACGTGCTAATACAGAGTTTGTCTAACTAGAATCAGGAAATGCTAACATTTTTATACACTTTCTAATAAGACATTGCCTACCAAGCTGACGTAGTGAATCACAAGTTTTGTCATCATCATTTAGTAATAATTGTTTTTACAATATTCTGCTGGTACTATCAATTTTTGTGAGAAACTTCCTAAGAAAAACAACGTGGCCTTTGCTGCCACTGGTTAGATATATGCAATGTTACCATTCAAGGTACTATGGCTAATTCGAGCACAAAGCAAGTATAGATTGCAGTTCATTTCTCTAACAGTCCTTTGTCTATGTTATCTCGAAACTTCTGCAGCTGCACATGTTCTCATACTTTGAACAGCACTGATTGTTTAAAATCATTACATTTACAGAATATAGCATTGTTCATTAATTTTTCCTGACCTAGCAGATAATCACCTGCTTCTCAAGTACATTTCCAAAAGGCATAAACATGAATATTGCTGTGCTAGCAATTACTAGGTCAGAGGGCATCTTGCAAGTTTCAGAAAGCACACTGCAGTTTCAGAAAGCATTTTTTCAGTCTCATATGAAACTCAACTGTATATAAAACAGTGTATATAAAATAGAATGAAAAACGTGTTAACTCATTTAGTTTCTAATTAGCATTAAGCATACATACATTAATACATATTTTTCTGACATTTCCCCCCTGTTAATACTTTTTAATTCTATTTTCAAAAGAATAAACAGTTTGCTTCTTTCCTAACCTCTTCCATTCAGGATTTGCAGTTAAGAAAGTCATTCAGTTTAAACTTATGAAAGTGTTTCACATTCTAACAATTTTTCAATTTCAGTACTTTGATACAAAGTCTCAGAAACTGATATGTCTATAAATTCTTTGATTAACTTTTTCATGCAGGGCATACCACAACAAATACATGCTCCTAATAGGGGTAATCCCACACAAATGGCAATCAGGATGTTCATTAGGATGGAGCCCCACCCCCCAAACAAATTCTGGCAAAAGTCCGTCAGAGGGTTTAGGCCTGGTTTGGTCATGGCCGACACTTGCTGAATCACCTCAAGGTGGTTGTTTATCTCGTGTTGATGATCTGGTATATACGCACAGCACTCTTCTTTGATTAAAGCGCACGTACCACCTCTCGCCGCTAAGGTGAAGTCAAGAGCCATTCGGTTCTGGAGCACTACAGTTCTCATAGCATTCAGTTCATCAGTTATCAATTCAAGAGCAGAAAAAGTTGCATTACTCATTACTTCGAGAAGTTTAGATAGTTTTCGCACCTCCCAAATCAATTTTACTGCGCCATATGCAGGTAATATGTCTGCCCACAATATAACAGCATCACTCAAGTCCATGTGCATCAGTTTGGTACCCACAGTATGATGGTCTTTCCAGCCCACCTCGATCTGTCCCACTGGATTTTCAGGCTTTCTGACAGCTTTCTTGGCCACATCTTGGGTATTTTGAATATTTCCCTGAGGCAAAACTGCAGTGTGTTCTATGGTCAGGACCAGGTACCCCAAAAAACAACTGCCAGACCAATTCTCAGGTAACCATTTATATGCTTTCTTACCACACACAAAATAACAATTCTCTACCTTAGTAGTTACTTTGCTATGAAATGGCTGCCCTGCATGAAACATTTTCCTATCTATTACAGATAGTTGCTTAAAACGTACAGGATTAAGTTGCACTTGAGCAATAGTCTTATGCATGGACTCAAGAAATGAGTCATAATTTGAACTACAAGTTCCACCCATTTTGTTTGCTTTGGTATAACATTTGTAATATACAGTCAAATTGCACTTGCTACAACCCACTTGAATTGTGTCATTCTTATAAAAACATACAATTCCCTTTTGTGTCACAGGCAAATACAGTGCTACCTTATCATATGCTTTAATAGCTACTGTGTCATAAACCAAATTTTCCCAGGTCTCATTGACCCCTAGGGGGACTGCAGTCATTAGTAACCCCCCGTATGCTGTTAGTATGGCTGTGCAAATCCAGCAGTTCGAAACATTAAAAGTCTCAGCATACACACGTGTAATTGCCTGATAAGTGTTAAAGTTTGGGTGCCAGTCTATGTTCTGCTCATCACGTTTAATCAGTTCAACTTTTGTGGTAGAAAAAAGGAAAGGCCACAACAAAAAGAACAGTGTTATCAGTATAGCTACCAGAATAATCATGCAAGCTTTCTGAGGTTGTTCTGTATCTCTGTTTGCTCTATACCTGGTCATTTTGTTCTCGTTGTACAACAGTAACAAGGCTTTTGCCCAGTTCAAAGTTCTTAACCAGTTTACAGTGTGTCAAGTGAATCCAGGACGCTCGCTCCGCCATCTTGACTGCAGTGGGTGTCGACAGTAGTACCTGGCACGGCCCTTCCCACTTTGGAGAACTCCAGTTTTTTCTCTTCACAACCTTCACCCAGACCCATGCACCTGGGGCTACTGCTGCTTCCGATTGTCTTGTTTGCTCTTTATCTGAAACAGAATTTAACTGCAAAAGTTTGTTATTCAAAAATCGCCTTATATACCCTGCAGGTGAATTGTCAGCCTCTTGCTCTGCAGGCATGAGAAGTTTCCATTGAGGTGTATAATATGCCCTCCCAAACACAACTTCAAAAGGAGTTAACCCTTTTGCATTTGGAACAGTTCTCATGCTCAACAGTGCCAGAGGTAAACAGTGCACCCAGTTCTTTTGTGTCTCACTAATCAATTTTCTAAGCTTGTTTTTCAAAACCCCATTATGCCTCTCTACTAATCCTGCAGATTGGGGGTGGTATGCCCAATGGTTTTTCAGAGATATCCTGAAATAATGACTAAGTTGTTGTATAGTTTGATTTACAAAGTGTGTGCCATTGTTACTATAAATCTTTTCCAGTATGCCAAATCTAGGAATAATTTCTTTAACAAGGACTTTTGCAACAGTAGCTGCATCTGGATTTTTAGTTGGAAAAGCTTCCACCCATTTGGAAAACATATCTATAATGACAAGGCAGTACTTCTTATTTTCGCATTTGTTCAATTCTATAAAATCCATACAAATAGTATGGAACAGATACGGTGGTGTAGGGAAACTCCCTTGCTTAGGTTTCAATGCCCCTTGTGCATGATGCTTGTTACAAACATGGCATGCTGCACAAAGATTTTTTGTGTAGTTTGTAAATCCATACATCGTAAACAGTCGATTCACTAACTGTACCATCCCCCCTGTTGAGACATGGCACTGCCCATGGCTCAACAAAGCTGCATATCTAAACAAGTTAGATGGTAAAATCGGTTTGTTTTCTTTGGAGATGTGCAGTCCCTTCTCAAGGATTGCTCCTCGTTTTATCCACTTCTGTTTTTCTACATTTGTAGTAAGTGTCTGCATTGTTTTTAACATTTCTAAGTCTAAAATCTCAGATGGTTGTAATTCCTCACTTAAAAGAAAAACGTCTGAAGCTGAAGCTGCTTGTTTTGCAGCTGTATCAGCCCTCACATTACCTTTTGAAATTCTATCCTGTTGCTTGGTATGAGCTACGCATTTGCAAATAGCTACTTTCTGAGGTAACTGAATAGAGTCTAACAAGTCTAAAATAAATTGCGCATGGTTAATTGGTTTACCTGTAGATGTTATCATTCCTCTATTTTTCCACTGCTACGCAAAAACATGTACAGTAGAAAAAGCATATTGACTATCAGCAAAAATGTTTACTTTCTTACCTTTTGCTAAGGTACATGCCCTTGTCAAGGCAATCAATTCCGCTGCTTGTGCAGATAAGTTGTGTGGTAAAGACTTTGCTTCTAAAATTTTGGTATCAGAAACTACTGCATACCCCACTAGATTCTGTCCTGTAGGACCCCTCCTGCACGAGCCGTCCACATAGTATGTCACCTCGGCATCATCCAAGGGAACAGCTGTAAGGTCTTTCCTAGGTAGTGTCTTTTGCTCAATATCCTGCAGGCAGAAGTATGGTTTGCTATCTGCAGAGGTCGGGAGCAAAGTTGACAGATTCAAAGTTATGCATCGTTCAATTGTCATATGAGGTTGGCTCAACAGTATAGTCATACAGGAAAGCTGTCTAGCAGGAGAAAGATATGCTACTTTTTCTTGCAGTAAAACAATCGTGACTGCATGAGGCACTCTCAATGTGAGAAGGTGGAACAATACTACTGAGGCTGAAGCCTGCACTGCCATTGCAGCTGCGACTACTGCTTGTACACAGTGGGGCAAGGATCGCGCCACTGGGTCTAGCTGTGATGAGTAATAAGCTATGGGGCGTTGTTTGTCCCCATGCTGTTGTGTTAACACTGATGTCATATAACCTTGCTTACAATCTACAGTTTGGAAAAATCGCTTATGATAGTTTGGTAATCCTTAAACTAAGGAAGAAGCTATCAGTTGTTTCAGTTTGCAGAAAGCTGATTCTGCTTCTGGTGTCCACTGTAATAAATCTTGTGCTGCCATCGGCTTTTTGAATATCAAATTAGTCAGCGGAGCAGATTCCAAAGCATAGTTTGGAATCCAACTCCGACAAAAGTTAGTAGTACCCAGGAAGGACATAATTTCCTTCTTGGTAGTTGGTTTAGGTGCTTGCAATATTGCTGTTTTTCTGTCTTCATCTAATATTCTGCCTTCTTTTGATATTACATATCCCTTTCTATCACATTTGCATTTGTCTTTTCGTGTTTATTCCTATCCAGTGATTCTTGACTATCATGTAGTCATTCCTCACCCTCCTTATCTTCCATGGTTACCTTCTTATTTTGCCTGAAATCCCTTGCCAAATGTCCCTTTTTCCCGCATTTGAAACATTCACCCCTTTTCTTTCTTTCTTCAAAGTCTTCTGATCGTTTATCAGATTGTTTGTTTCCCTGGGCATTTTTCTTACCCTTCTTCTCAGTTTGTACTACAAAACGTCTGATCCGTCTTCTTCTGCAAATACTTGAGTATTCTTTTTCTTTTTGCTATTAAAATGCCTTTCGGCATGTCTTGCATATTCAAGTAATGACTGTAATTTACTTGTACGGTGATCTACCATGTGCTTTGTAATAAAGCTGCTAATGGGCACAATACTGCCTTTTAAAAATGCATTCTTTAGCTGTTGCTCATATGGAGAATCATGTGTTTGATCTTCAGGTACCTGCATTCCGCAATGGTTATTAAAACATTCTAATAATCTGGCATAATATCTATCAACAGTTTCACCTTCTTTTTGTATGCATTGATTAATGCAAGTCCAATCAGCCCTAGGCTTCCATTTCTCAGAGATTCGGTCTGTCAGTTCTGCGTTACTATGTGGGAGTGGTCTAAGCTCTGCATCACGGGGATTCCAGTTGCCACTGATCATGTGCCAATCTGGACCTACGATTTGTCTAACTACTTTCTCTACTTCTTCTCCATTCAAATGGTAACTTAACCTCATGCCTTGTAAGTCTTCTAAGAATTTTCTAAAATTAATTTTTGGATGGGGAATTCCCTCTGTGGCTTTCCAGATGTCTTCCGGTGTCCACGGTCTATATACCAGAAGAATTGGATCCTGTCCTGACTGTCCTGCCTGTGGATTTGTTACTTCTATGAGCGGACACATCTCTTCCTCACTCTTAGCTTGTGAATTTCTATTTATTTCATATAATTCAATATCCCCTCTCAGGTTGCATGTTCGAGACCTGGTCTCGATAGGATCTCTGACAAATGGTTTTGATTTTGCAGGAACAGCTGGGTATAGCGGAGGTGGATCAGCTTGTCCACTCGCTTCATATTCTGGTAAGGGAAGCAGAGAGGGAGGAGGAGGGGCTGTTGCTATTACCAAGTTATTATCTTCTTTATCTAAGAATATTGCCTTTGAATTTTTAATCTTTTGTTCCCTGCGGTTTGCTTCTTCAAGCCACCTGTGTGCCTGAGGGACTCCTAACTGTCGTTGCTTTTTTAGCTGAACTTTCACGTCTGTTTTAAGTTGTCTAACAAGTTTAATAAGTGAATATTTATCTAAATTACCATCAAATTTGTATTTATCAACCCATTTTGTATAATAATTAACATTATCGGCATACTGTAATTGCATATATTTCGCGTCTTCGGTTAGGGGCGGGTCTCGGGAACTTTTCGTGCACTGATTTCCCATGTTGCCTTAGCTAAGTTAAAAATTGTTACGTAACCCTTCTTATCACATGGTACCACGATTTTACACCTTTTCACAGTTTATCTAGAATAACTGCCTACCTATTCTGTTTCCCTGATCTATGACAAGACAGCAATCTTTTTGTCCCTGATCTGCACATGCAAATCTCCCTGACAAAACAATACTGTAACAAGTCCCTGATCTAAAACAGAAAAAAGGTAAATTCCTCCTTACCTGACCCTCCGTGAGTTGATCCACCGGAACGTTGACTCGTCCTCCAATCCCAGATCAGATCAGAAACAGTGGCTGGCCTCTTTCGAATGACAATTTAGTCAGAGGTCTTTCAAAACAGAAGAGCCGATGTGGCCACTTCTCCGTATGGGTACATGCCACCGGGCCCAATTCTGACCTGGGCCTAGAGTGAGAGGTACTTTCCGGTCCGAAGGACCAAAACTGTCAAAGGAAAAATATACTTTAAAAATGATCAAAACACGGTAGGTTCAGGTTAAGGCACTTTAATCTTGCAGCAAGGAGACAAAAACGTGCTAATACAGAGTTTGTCTAACTAGAATCAGGAAATGCTAACATTTTTATACACTTTCTAATAAGACATTGCCTACCAAACTGACGTAGTGAATCACAAGTTTTGTCATCATCGTTTAGTAATAATTGTTTTTACAATATTCTGCTGGCACTATCAATTTCTGTGAGAAACTTCCTAAAAAAAACAACGTGGCCTTGGCTACCACCGGTTAGATATATGCAATGTTACCATTCAAGGTACTATGGCTAATTCGAGCACAAAGCAAGTATAGATTGCAGTTCATTTCTCTAACAGTCCTTTGTCTATGTTATCTCTAAACTTCTGCAGCTGCACATGTTCTCATACTTCGAACAGCGCTGATTGTTTAAAATCATTACATTTACAGAATATAGCATTGTTCATTAATTTTTCTTGACCTAGCAGATAATCACCTGCTTTTCAAGTACATTTCCAAAAGGCATAAACATGAATATTGCTGTGCTAGCAATTACTAGTCAGAGGACATCTTGCAAGTTTCAGAAAGCACACTGCAGTTTCAGAAAGCATCTTATCAGTCTAATATGAAACTCAACTGTATATAAAACAGTGCATATAAAATAGAATGAAAAACGTGTTAACTCATTTAGTTTCTAATTAGCATTAAGCATACACACATTAATACATATTTTTCTGACACCCACACTTAACTGTGATAGCCACACATGTACTGACACATTATTCATACACTCTGCATGAGTCATAACCTCCGCTCGGCTGGTTCGACCCATACACCACCTCCAAGACTAACAGTATCCTTGACATGGACACTACCAACATGCGACTGCTGTTCCACACCTGGGGTTATCCCCTCATTGGTGGAAGCCAAACATCTGCTGCCCACCCTTGTTAGCCACATACCGGCACCACACACTTCACGGCATACACAGTATGAGTACTACAACACCAACTACAGATGTCGTATGACAGCGGTAGTTGTTGTCGTGACACAAGTGCAGGTAGACAATGCACATGCAAATGCTGAGACATACCCCAGTCCACTTCAATAGCACGTACACGACAATATGGTTCATGCTGTTCCACACAGAGCCATGATGGTACATACCAGATTACAGATGACACTCTGGGGGTGCGGTCCCATGGACATACTTTACAACAACAGGTGGGGGCTGTTACACAGTGGTGTACATTCCCATGGGTGGGGTGACTCACTGGTCAGCCGCGGTAGGGCCACAGGATCCCTCATCACATACTCCATAACTAGCTACGTACACATTACTGTGACACATTCCGAGATGTACCACAAGGCATTATGGTGGTATGTCAGTAGTTGTATGCAATACCCACATTTGCTCACACATACAACTGTCACTCTGGAACATGACAGTAACAGGTGATGTTGGCAACATGCTGTCTGATGGCTTCATTGCTAACATTACACCCTCTCACTCCCTGCAGGGCCACATTCCTTGCAGGTACATTGCGGTGTACCTGCAGTCACACCTACACAGTACGGACCTGCACTCTATATGTCCTAGGACATGGGCCCCTTGTCACCCTACAATATCCCAGGCTGTGATGTCCACAGAACTCTGAACAGCATGTCTCCCCACTGGGACACCATATTCAGTAATAGCCTTGTACCAGACATTGTGGCCCCTGACTGGCACACAGCGACAGTAACACTTCACACAGGTGGCGCCACACTGCACGACTGGGACTATTACCCTACACACCTCAATGGACTGTTATGCACGGCTATAGGGCACATCATCATGGACATCATTCATTGAGTCTTTGTTGTGCTCCAGTCCTTTGATGCCAGCTGGGTTGGTCTTGTTGGGGCCACATCATGCCTCCTACACCTGTTGAACACCTTGCCTACAGTCACCAGAGTAGTTGATGATGACACGGGTGTCCACACAGCCTGCATTGTCCTCTCGCTGCCATTCAGCACCGTTCTCCATTCTGGTATTGATTACATACACATCCACCTGCACATCACAACATATGTCTCTGGATGTTATGCAATGTGGCTAATGGATGAGACACACACACTGAGGGTGGCATACCATATCACATACTGCATTCCCATTACACTTGGCTTACCACAGTCCTCAGTCATGGGGCCCTCATGTTCAGTATATGCTTCCCTGAGGTACAGGCTACCACTGAGAGGACTTCCCTGCCTAGCTTTACAGACCACTGCATACCCAGCACCGTTGTTGCTCCACCAGCTGATACAGACCCCATCCATACGGGTGTCACTGTGACAGATACCGATATGAACATCATGGCCTCTACCTGCATGACACTTGGTGCATGTGAACATCACCTTTGCAGTACACCATCCACCCACTGGTTATCACATAGGTGTTAGTCCCCTACATACATGTTGCATTGTACATGTTTGAAAGACACATGTATGTCGCACACACTCCTGTGATTACCACATTGCCACTGTGGCGTGGATATCCTTCTACGTGTCCACACATGTCTGTACTGGGTGTGTAGCTGGTACATAGGCACCCATTGTACCTCTGAACACAGGACGTATACACACATCCATGGGTACACCCCGCGTAGGGTGTACCTTACACAATAGCTTTACATAACTCAACATTAAAATGCCATGATGTTTATTGAGCTACAACTGTTAAAGTATGGGGCTTATGTACAGACACCACGTCTGTACACATTTGCAGACTACATACTCAGGGGTGACGTTTGCTGCAAAGACAGGGCCCATGTCTGCAAATATGTTTACAGATATACTCCGCATACATGACATACACAATAGCCACTATGACTGTGATGCTCATGGATATGTGCACACACGCGACAGTGTCTGGCATGTGCTTGGGGGTTGCATTCCCAGACCAGACACTCACCATGCTTTGGGACATGATTCCTATGTACATCATGCTTGGACAGTCAGTAGCAGTGTTCATGTGATACCTCGCTTGGTGGATGGTGGACACATGTACGCCAGGGATCACTGCAGTGGCTGTACTGTGCAGTGATGCAGGTTACACATGTCTCTTCTGTTCATAGAACACTACCCTAGAGATGTGCCACTGGTGTGCACACTGTAGTTGTTGTTACACATAGACTTGCCAGACTGCATGGTACCCCACTATGAACCTGTGGAGCTATTACATGTCCTTTGTGCATGGTTACTGGTATAGCCCTTCCAGTTAGATTGGCTGTCACGCTATTACAATGTCGCGTGACTACAGGACATATGTATACTGTTATTGTACACGCCAATCATGTTCATGTTTGTCTGTCACAACTCTTCTGCTATTCTAGTATGGGAGTAATGTTTGCTTCCTTTGCAAATGCACAGAGTGGAGTACATAGTATTTATTTCATCATAACTGTTTATACATATGTTAATTACATACTACTCACATCACTATAAGATACCTTTGTTATGCATCATATGCCTGTTCTACTGTGTAACATATCTGACGTATCAATCTACTGTACTATACATTACACATGTTTTACATGGTATCCCATAATTCAAAGCATACTTGCACAGAGGGTCCACCTTAGACATGTCATTGACGTTATATGCCCATACACATGTGTACTGTTACAGTATATCTACATATACTATCCCCTGCTATGGCACGTACTTATTGGACATACCCTGCCACTGACGGCAGGTCGTATGACATTGTTCTGTTTAACGCCGTCATGTTGCATCCCTTGTGGTGTCTGTGCTGTTTACCATGTGGCCCACTACTGGACGCACATCTTCTACCAGCATTAGTACGATCAGCGAGACATCACTACATAAATACCATTCCCCACTTTATGCATGGCGGACACTTTTAATTACTGCAAACCAGGCTATGCATACACTGACATTACGTAATACAGAACATACTATACATACAGTTAGTGTTCTACATACCTTGATATTGTTCTGGTGTTTCATCTCTATCTCGCTCTTCTGTATCACTCTTTCAACTGTTATATGGTATGAGCATACAGTTTGCATATCTGGCAAGTCATCCTTATATACGTCTATACCTGCAACATGTGATTTACTGACGCCAATTGGTGGTCCAGTGTGACTAATTACATGCACTTCAGCTGTGCAGCTACTCTATTCACCAATTACACAGCAGCAGTGGGGTGTAATTGAATTCTCCACTTGGGTGTTGGCCATTTGCCCTGCCTTCTGGGAGACGGCCTGTATTGTGTTTTGTTGTATGTAATTGCAACTGCTATGTGTAGAGCCAAGTCTATTTTGGGGTCATGTCCCCCGTGGATTGTGTGTGATGGCTTGAGTATGTGGTTCTACCTGTGACTGTACCTGTCATCCCACCCATCTGATAAAGGACTATTGCAAACACCTGTAACATTGCCGTTTGTTCCGTTATATGACGGATACAATTTTGCATGGCGCCTTTAAATGTGTCTCTCACAAGGTATGTCAACAGTTCAGCAGATGTAATTGACTAACTAGATGCTTGGGCTGTGGTTACGGTCTGTATTGCTATTGTTTCCAGTGTGGGGTATGTGGGCGGGTGTACGTAGCATATATGGTTTTGTGGGGTTTGCATTTCTACATAGTCCATATATATGTGTGTGTGGGCCCCTTCCCTAATTACAGTGCTATCACTTAATAGACTTCTGTTACGGGAATTTACTTTGGGCTGTTGTTAATTGGTTTCTATATGGTATGCAGGTGCGGTTGATACTTCCATACCTCCGGATGTACGGTGATATGTGCAGGGATATTTGTAAATGAACACTATCCCGTGTATGTCTGTCCCAGATATTTGCAGTCATTGCAGTGGTGTTGGTGTCAGACCCTCTGTCACATGGCTTGCCATTTTTTCATATGGCCATAGTTGGACACTTGCGGGTCACACAGTGGTGTTTACAGGCTGACATATGGCCACAGTCAGTACACAGGATAGCACATACTTTTATCCTCATTACATACCAATTGTTCTTGGTCCTTCACTACTTATCGGTTTGCATGTAACATTTCCATTTCTTACATACAGGCATGAGTATTTCCTGCAACTATTGCATATTATGTGGGACATACTAATGTCCTAAACTCTTGGACAGTTGCCCTTTGTAATGCTTCATGTCAGGACACACCTGCCCATGGGGGGCTGTCCCTCCCAATGTGGGACAGGTGTTTACCGCATGCCTACGGCTAGCTATACCCGCACCTACTGTAATCATCTATCTCCGAGTTGCCACCTACAGACACACTATGCAGACACACACACACACTTTAGTCACACGGGAACACACATGGCACCCTCAACACACACATACACAGGCTACATCACTCACAACCACAGTTGTACACGGTACCTACGTGGACCGCACCACCGCCAGTGGTGGCTACATGTCCTTAGTATCGTCATATTGCTCGTGGCTCTACTGTTCCAGTACTGTGTTCTTTCTGTCTTTCAGCCTCCCGGTTACGCGTGTCGGTGTGCAACATGTTCCATAGTTGGCGGTATCCTGTTTATTTGTACCTCAAACGTGGTTAGAATGTCGTTGACCTATCTATATATTTGCAGATGCCAGTGATCCCTTGTATATCGACATATATCCCACTATCACCTTTTCTATCTGTATTATATATATTTGTGTATATATATATATATATATATATATATATATATATATATATATATATATATATATATATATATATATATATATATATATATATATATATATATATATATATATATATATATATATATATATATATATATATATATGTATATATATATATATATATCTCGGACAGGGGTGGTGACAGCACGCTATGTCTTTCATTGTGTGTTTGTCAGTGTATACTGTGTTTCCTGGATTCTGCACGTTTGTGTCTGTACTTGTCACATTACACACCTGCCATAGGTTAAGATTACCTCCCATCCCATTTTGCAAGGGACAGTCCCTCTTTGTGCAGTTGTATCCTGCGAAATATTTGTGAACATAGCAAATGTCCTGCGACTTTCGGACAAACATATTCCCTATAGTTTATGTCATAGCTGCATAACACACTTCTTCTGTATCTGACCCACCTACATGTTACAGGACACATAACACATACCTGCGACCATTACTAGACTAAGCTTTTTATCTATGCAAAACACTGACGTTCTGGTTTTCATCCTGGCCTGGTGTGTGTCATCCTGCAAACATCTGATATATGTCCCAAATTGGTCATTTGAACTGTGGCAACCCTACCGGATGTACATCTTGCCTAGCAATAGTGTTGGGTGATTGTGTACATGACTGCCTGTTCCACTCCTGGCAGTGGTCGTTTTACCCTTCAGAGCAGGCGCTATTTGTTCAGGGGTGACTAATGCTGGTGTCACCTGTTCTGTACATCATTGACCGTGATCTGTGCAGTGGTCGGTGATGCTTAGCCCTGTTTCGCGCATATCCATATAGTCGTATTTAAACATCGCTTACTAGCTGTGGGCAATGCTTATTCCCGCTAACGTGTGCTACACATATTCTGATGACCTGCATCTGGAATGCATTACCCGTGCCGTCGGGATTACGTTACATCCCTTGCGGGACGTGGGACCGGGAACATGCACGACAGTCGCTGCATGTACCACTTGGACACCTGGGGGTTGTATACGAATTATGTCAATTTGTATATGCAGTACACTCCAGCAGTTACTCCACACTACACTCACATGGATGACTCTGTTAGTTTACAACTTGATGGGTCCAGTTAATAGTATGTCCATGTGATGTTTACTGGCTATAGTCCGGCACTGGGTATGTATATCACAATTAGCTACACCCTATAATTTGCTACACCTTCATACGACTGTGGATGCAGCATGCCGGGGTGACAAATGCCTGTCATGGGTACATCCCCTGACTTGCCACAACATCCATGATTACATTTTGTGGAGCCCCTCAATAATGCGGTGGGTAATCCGTGATGACTTTGTGTAGGACAGTGCTTACACACATGTGCTCCCGCGATTGCCTCTGCTCCAGTACGCGACAGTTGCTTACTTAATGTTGTCGTGACGGGAGTCACTGTTTGCCTCGTTTGGTGTTTTGCTTCTGACAATCAGGTGTGTACCTACCGATGTACCTGGGAACCTATACACACAGCACCGACAGATGCTGATGGGCGCATCTACTGTTCAGGTGTTGACATTTCCATGTTCCCAAGGCTGTTGTGTGCACAATGGTTGAGGGCTGCCTATGTAGGATTCCACAGTGGGCCACCTATACATCACAATTTACAGGTAGTCGTGTTTGTGTGCCATCCATGTTACTGTGTGTGCAGGTGGGGAGGGGTGTCAGCCCGTGGGAGCCTACACTGTCAAAGTATGTGCTATACGTTTCCTCTTTGCCAAGGCGTAGGCATATTGGGCACACCTCCATCTGCCTACTGGGGCTGGCACAGTGTGTCCATGGTCTGGATCCCTCTGCGCCTGTGTTGGCCTTTGCACTTGCAGTGGGCTGTGAGGCCCTCCCCCATTTTGACCCTGCTGCAGCTGTTGCCACAGGATCATATTATGTAGCATGGCACATACTATGAAGATGTGGGCACATGTGCTTGGAGAGTACTGCAAGGCTCCATCAGATGTGTCCAAGCACCGGAACCGTGATTTCAGCATCCCAAACACACACTCTATGATGATTCTGGTTTGTGCGTGTGTCTCATTATGGCGTTCTTGCATTGGTGTGTGTGCATTTCTGATGGGGGTCATCGTCCACGGCTCCAGTGCATAGCCAGCATCCCCCACAAGGTGACCTTGTGGGATGTCCCCCCTGACAAATACCTGATACAACTGTGAGGCATGCCAGATATGGGAGTCGTGGTAGCTTCCAGGGCTGCCAGCACACACATCCATGATAATGCCCTGGGAATTGCACACGACCTGGCAGTTGATGGAGTGGAATCCCTTGCGGTTTATGTAGCGCCTACCATACTCACCTGGTGGTGACTTGATTTGTATGTGCGTGCAGTCTATTGCACCCAGTACCTCCGGGTAGTTTGCCACATGGTGAAAGTGATGCATATTGCTGGCCAACTCCTCCTGAGTTTGGGGGAAGTTTATATGCTCATTGGCATGTGGTAACATGGCATCCAGGAACTGGTGTAGTACCCTGGATGCTGATGCCTGTGAATTCCCCATTTTATCTCCAGTTGTCCTTTGAAAGGTACCTGTGGCTAGTATTCGCAAGCTTACACATACCTTCGTGTCCACTGGGATGGGTTCCCCTCTGTTGTTTCTGGTTCTCAGGCGTGGCCGGCACAGCTCTACTAATTGCTGTAAGATGTCCCTGTCCACTCTGTAATGCTCTACTATCTCCAGATCATGTAGCCCCTGGTAGGTTACCCTTGGTCTGAACACTCTTCTCCTCCTCCGAGGCCTACGGTGGTTGTCGGCATCATCCTCCACAACACCGTTGGTCTGTAACACATGCTGATGAATCACAGCTATGGCAGTTCCCAACATGTGCATTTTAAAAGTTCCCCATCTGTTTACACCTATGGTGCGGTGTTTGGGAATACACAGGTTTGTGTTGGATGCTTTCACACTTTATACTGTTTTGCTTTGAACACTGATAATGTCATAGGGTGTGTATGTACAATCGTGGCTACAGGGTATCTTCTGTGTTTTATTTACGAAACCACTATTGTGCTGCCTTTGGTGTTGCATTACATTTGGATGCCATGAATTACCTCCTGCCCTTCCGTTTACATTTGTGCACGTTACACCTACCATTTGCTGGCATGCATCCAGCTGCCTGCTTTCATTTGTACTTTCCTAGACCTGGCTAATCTTGTGTAATGTGTGCTATTGCCGATCTACTGTGGGTTTGCTTTGCTCTGCTATGACAGTTCTCCTATCTTTGCATTCCAGGTCCTCCCCACCTTTCTTTGCAATCCTATGCCTCCCCTATCCTGTTTTGCAGGTTTCTGCATGCAGGCTTGTCTACTGCCGTCGATAGGCCGCCGTGAGTTGATCGGTGTTAATTGCTCTTTAGTATGCCAATTACCCTGCTTCAGCATTTCCTTCTTTTCTTCCCCTGACCTTCTTGTTTGTGCTATTGTTCGCAGCGCGTGCATCTGCTTAGCGAGTTTCGGGCACGAGTTCTTCCCCGTACACATGCGCTTTCGGGCACCATGTGTGCTCTCAGCTAAATGTTTCTATACCCTCCTCCCCACCCCTGTCCTGCAGCTTAGCAATGGCCAGGCCAGATTTGCATTGCTCCAATGTGCTTACTGATACGGTGGCACACCCCTCTGCTGATGTCATGTATCACCTTCGATACACTCCTCGGTGTTATAGCGCTGCGCTGTCAGGTACATCCTTAATCTGGTGGGACATTTGCGATTCAGTATTACCTGCCTCATTTGCATGGCATTGACTACTAATTCATAGTTACAGTGATGAACACTGTCGCGGGCCCCTGGCAACCCTTACGCCTTGCTTGTGGTGTGCCATGCCTACGATTGCATATTATGGTGCAATCCTAATTTGTCTTTCATTGCGATTTTATGACATTTTTATATACTTCCTTTGTATTCCTGTTTGCACACACATGCCTTGCGGTTGTACTGTGCGTTACTGTGGACATGACATTAAATGTTTTTTAGGTGTTGCACATCTTTTCTTGTGCCATTGGCTGCATATTTCGCCATTGGCATATGTTAACTTTGTAATACATGAGTCTGGTCCGCTTCCATAACTTCAATGTTCTGTTTGGGAAAATGTAAACCATGTTTTTTGGTTTACATTTCCATGGGCTTGTGCTACACCTGCACCACTTCATGAATCGCTGTACGCCTTCATTATCATGGTGCAACACTGCGCATGGGGTGATTTGCATACCTATGCCAAGGGCTGCGTAGATCTGGCATATGCCAGTAGTGCACGTGGAGTTGGTTCGTACCTGAATCGCTCAGCGGACATATTTGGCATTGTCCCGCATACGCTATGCCTGTGCCTGGTGCAGGGTTCATGAATCCGGGGGATGGATATTCAGGATCCATGTAGCTGAAACGCTTGAAGTCCTTAAGGTGTCACTTGCATATATGTGAAAACAAAAAATCTCCGTGAAGCAAGCTCAAGTCATTTGCATATATCCCATTGACCTCTATTACGGGATGTTTAAAGTATGACATGGTAAAAATTCTAGTTTGTGTTTGTTTTGCGTTTTTCATTTTTACTGAATGATTTGTCTGTATAACCTCTCTATCTTTTGCTTTGGAAGTTTTACATTAAGAAGATTATTTTTTAATTATAGAAGTAGTCAAGGACTGTAGAGAAAGATTTTGTGGTTCAGTTTTGAACTGGTATTAAAATGAGTGGTTTAGTTTATTTATTTATTTATTATTTTTTTATTGATTAAGGATGACACAGACTTGAAGTGAGAGTTAAAAATCTGGCAGTACTCTCAGAGTTATTGATTTTTTTTGTGCTATGCTGGTTGAGTGGTATGTCTAGGTATGAATAGCTGCTTTACAGAGGACCAAAAATGTTCAGGTTTGTGTAATTATTAGTTTGCAGATTTGGTATAATATTTTTTATCTAATTGGATTAGGTATTTTTTTGCAATTTCTGAGGTTCCTAAAGTTTTGATAGTTGTTTGGGGTTTTATTTGTGGTCCAGGTTTTCTAGGCTAAGTCCCTCTTTTTCTGGAGTGATTTCTTGTTTCTGGATAATCAGTTGGCTATAGTGGCCTTTAATTTTTTTATGAGTGGAACAAGGTAACAGGATGTTTAGAAAGATTGCATTAAATTCATCAACATCTTGTTTTACTGAATTTCTATGAAGGTGTGGTTTTACTGTTAATATTCATGTCGCATAATGCAGGTTCAATAATCATGTCAGAAATATTAATTTCAGTGTGTGTAACAGTCTGATGAAGTTGGTGTCAGTTATGGCAACTGATGAAAGTGTTTGCTCTGTGTGATACTAAATCTGTCTTTGCTAACATCCTATGACTTCTTTATCTCCAAATTTGTGATTTCTTCACAATTTTTATGTATTATCAGATTCCTCCAGCATCTTAGATTCTGGTTTGTTTCATTTTTATTTACCATGTGCAAGACTATCTATAATTAGAATTATGGATATAAACTTTGTATATATTTTATCAGAGAGCTTATTGTAACTGGAAACATGCCATGTCCAAAACTCTGTGTACTGAATATAGCAAATTAATGTGGTTAAATTCAGCAATGAGGTGAATTTAAATCCTTTGATATATCCGCGGTGGTACAGCAGTAGCATTGTTACCTCATAGCAAGAGGTTCTCCTGTTTGATTCTTGGCTGGAGTGCCTTCTGTGTGGAGTCTGCATGTCCTCCCCGTGGTCGAGTGGCCTCCGAAAGACATGTGTGAATGGGCATGCCTTCGCTAAAGGTTGGGCATCGGTGTGGCAACTCGGCACCATAAAAATTGACTGCCAATCATTAGTGGACCGGAGTTCTGCTGTGGCGACCCTTAACTGGGAAAAGCCAGAAAGATAAACAACATGTAGAAAGACAGACTTGGGTACTTTCTGTACCTGAATGACCACATATAAATATGTGAATCTTTTGTGAAAACAAATAATCTTATATATGTAGGTACTGAACAGATGTGTATTTATTTATTTATTTATTTATTTATTTATTTACTAAATTTTAATTATGGGGAAATTCCAACTAGGTAAAACCCATTTTCAACAGTGGCCTAAAAAGAAAAGCTCTGAGTTATTGAAAAACATTTTAAGAACAATAATTTTACAATTTTCAAAAATAAAACAAAAATATTTGCAGTTTAAATAAATATAACAAATTAGACATAATATAAAAACATTGGTTAAAAATCAATACAAGATATATGTCAATCATTTAATATTTAGGGAAACTTTAGACAGTTTGTAGAGAAAGTATGTATTGACCTTAGTCTTACCATATTTCTGCTTAGTTTCTTGCCATACTATATGAAAATTTCCATATATGTATTGTATTGTATTTCCATCCATTCTATATATTCCTTTATTGCATGTTATGTAATTACTTCTGAAGTATATATACTTAAAATGTGATCTGTGTTTATCTTTGTTCTTACTATTTGTTTACTTAAACTTTTTTTTGGGAGCTTTTCTTCTCAGGTCTCTGCTGAAAAAGGGCTTCTAAGAACACAGACAGACTAACCCGGTTAACAAATGTAAAAATAAATAAATAAATAAAGGTAAGCTAGTCTAATACAAGTAGGAAATGTAATATAAGCTGAGGGCATTTATCAGAGATAGCCTGGTATATTATGTTTCACTTGATTTCTATTATGACTGGATATATGAGTTCTGATGAAGACTATGTTACACATCCAGAATATATATGTACTGATATAGCTCTGTAGAAAAGTGATATCCATTTATCAGAAATATGGCATTACTAAAACTCTTGTATTGACAGTGTTAATATGCCCCCGGAGTCACTAATCTTCCGTGCAGGACTAATCTAGTCCTGCACGGAAGCAGTGGTTTAGGAGGAGGATGGCAGCGCGCCATGCATATTAATGAAGACGCACTACCTGACCTCCTAATCCTACATGGAGTGTGGATGAGTGCAGGGGGCATGTCTGAGAGCAGAGCTCTCAGAATAAACATGCTCCTGCATAGTAGAACAGCAGAAACTGTAAATAAATGAGTGAGACTGCTCATAGATGTCCGCATATCCCCAACAACAGTCCCCCATGTGTACAACAGCAACAGGACATAAAAATAAAAAGAAGTAGCCCCTGTATTTATTTCTAAAACTCTGAGTACAGCTAACAGTAGGTGCGTGGGTGTGCCTATCGCTTAGCTATGGTTAAAGCAGCTTAAAAGGCTGAAGAGGATAACAAGGAAGACATATGCAAATGAAGCAGCACAGCAATAGTGTGGTGGTCAGAGCATCCACCTAACTAACAGGTATTCCCAGTTCGAGTCTCACTGCAGCACATACCATTTTCCATGTGAAATCTGTATACGAACATCTGTTTACATTTTATTGCTGTATAAACTACTAAATAACATTTAAATGTGAACTGGAGTACTGCATTAAATGCACATGTGAAGAGTCAGTACCATAATGAATAAGTCAGCAGTAAGCAGGCGTAAGCACTGCCTAACATACAAAGCTATGTCAAACCCAGAGCTGTTCGACATGCTCCACTTAAAGAAATCTCAATCCCTCCAAGCTACACGGTCTAGGGTCCTAAACTTTGTCACCACAATAAACAGAACATGCCGGAGGGATAGATTTCTGTCCCAGAGACTTCCCATACTCTGGAATAAACTACCTATCTATATCAAACAAAGCTCTTCATTAGCACTCTTCAAGAAAAATCTTGATGATTGGATGGGAAATAGGAAATTCACCCCGGAGATCAACCCTGTGGCTCTGCTCGACAGTGGCACAGGAAAATCATTTTCTTGGGTGACAAAAGCCAGGGTACCTTTTTGGGTGGGCTTGTATAGTCCCCGGGACCGATAGCCTAGTACCTACCTATGAACCTATGAACCTATAAGCAGTAGTAAGCATATGTAAGCACTAGTAAGCGTGTGCAAGTGTGTCTGGGTGGGTTAAAGCACCAACGTCACAGATTAAGCAAAGGAGAAGCTAACTGCGTGCAAGGCACTGTGACCAGAAGTCAGCAGTGCTTACCTCTGTGCAAACCTGTGTACAACTGCTTTAAAGTGCCTTAATCACTCTGTACCCAACGGCCCATGTTCTGCCCAGCAACAAAATAAACTGCCTCTACAAGGCTCGAACTCAGGACTCTGTACACTATAGTCACAGTAGTCAACCACTAAGCCATCACAGCAATACAATTAAAGAGGTATCAGCAAACTAATCCTCACCACATGAAAATCAAACCAAACGTGAACTGAATCTATGTATAGTGTGAAGTGGTATAACCTGCTACATAACATAAATATGTGAACTGGAGTACTGCAGTAAGCATAGATGTGAGGTGTTATTGTAATAAAGTGTAGAAGTCCCCAGGTCCCTATACAGTGTATATACACATGAATCACGGATACCAAACACATATATAACCTGTAATGAAAAATAAATCACTGCCAAAAGGTAACTATATTGCAAATTAACTGTTAAGCAATGCTAACCACAGCACAGCTCAACTTAGTAAGAGTAAGCAATGTGTAGGGGAGCCAATCCAATCTGCCTAGCAGTATACCACTTTAAGTACTGCCAACCTTAGGTAAGCAGGTGTGCCCATAGTTTAGCCTTTTCAAACCTGGCCAATCACGGAAAAGTGCAGGACACTGGCCATATTTAAACCATACAGGCAGGAATGCATTTGATAACTGGATGTAGCTTCCTACTGCAGGCAGAATGGCTGGTGTGGGTGAAGGTACTCATTTTAGAGCGCAGTGCTGGGACATCCAGGAGTCAAAAATCATGGTATGGCTCCTTCTAAAATATCATGAGGGGAGACTACTGCAAGGCCAATACCAGGGCTCGCAGTATAAAATGGAGGCCTGGAACAGTCTCACCCGGGACCTCACCAGTGCCACAGGTATCCCCCGGACTGGTGAGCAGGTCAGGCACCACCATGCTGACCTGAAGCAGTGGAGGGGGGATGTACTGGAACAGTAGATCCAGGAGTCTTGGCAGATAGCTAATGTCCCAGTACTGAGTAAGTACTCATTCCACTAAGTAGTTAGGAATTGCTTAGCTTGTGAATACTATGGATATGTATGGCTAGATATCACTGTATTCCTCAAACAGCTGCAGATGAGCAAGTTGCAAACCAGTGAGCCCATGATGCTAAGTTGCAAAGGCAGCTTCTTCGAGGAAGGTTAGTAATTAGTCTGCATGTACTGTCATAACAAATAAATATAAGAGCCTCAGAAAGTGTTGTACCAGTAGAAATAAATGTGTAATAGTCTGTGAATAAAGGTATAACCCCTGGAGTGCTTCTGTTTACTCTTCTGTCATATGTTGGAAAACTGTTACATACTATAAATAGTAGTTTGGTATTTTAAGCAGTGTCCCCCACACTGTGATATGCAGATAACGTGTATGAAGTCCTGCATAACAACGTTGGAAGTGCCAAGAGGTCAGTCATATTGTACAAGTGAGGGAGACTTCGATAGAAAATAGTAGAAAGCTTTACATCAATTCCCTGATAGCACAGTGTACTGTGATGTTAGCTATAATTATTTGTCACACACAGCAGGGGTTAGAATCCTGGGAGTGCTACTAAGTTGAATGCATAATCATACCCCACAACTGTACAGATTTTATAACAATGTTCAGATAGAAAGCTGTAAGTATAATTACACCCAACAACTCTACAGAATTTGCTAGAATGTTCAAATTGAAAATTGTATGCATATTCATACCCCACAACTGTTCCAATCTGTCCAGCATGTCCAGATAAATGGCCCATATCACCAGCCTGGTACCCCGTTTCCCTGAAAATTCAGTGTGATGATCCAAGAAATGTAGGCAGCCGTTAATGGCATATAACTGATAGTCAAACATGTACGTAGTCATAGAATGTATATGGAAACAAACCTGTCATTCTACCACCTCAACCAAAGTGTATGACAGCAATTCTCAACATATGTTGCATTAACACCTGCATCTTGTCATGCCTGTATGTAAGACACAGGTCATGTATATAATAATCTATAAACATACCAGTGTACAATATAAGGCCATTGGGTAGTGTAATAATACATGTAAGGGAAAGATCACTGCAGTGACTAAGAATGTTGTGAAAACTACAAGGATATATTAGTTGTTAATTGAACTCTCTCTCTCTCTCTCCTACCATATGTGCAAATTAACCCAGTGACACTCTTCAACTGGTATGTGTACACTCCAAACATTTGTTGGGACATATGTCCTAATGGTTTATAAATATTCATATTGGTTTCTATGCATGTGCCATGTTAAAATGCACCCATATCGGTGGCCTGTTGCCATCAATGAAACCTGCATGCTCTTGTAATGGCCACTGTTGTTCCATATATGCATGTGTTCTGCTTGCTCTGCAACTGTGTTAAATCTAGTGTTTTGGGTTAATGGGAATACCTATGCATGCTGTTATAACTAATCCTGAATGCTTTTGACTGCTACTAACCCATATCTGTCATAAACCTGCTACAACATAGCTCATATGGGAAGGCCGGTCCCAGCGGACCCAACTTTCCCACCTCAGCTGGCCATGACACCTGACACCAGCACATCTGGGGCCCAGCCTGGGACCTCCTCCTCCATGGCCCTGCACCACCTTTGGGTGGAACCACTGCAGGGGATGGGGCTCACACCCTCTCAGAGCGGTCGCGGAGGGGAAACTGTCTCCCATCAACATGTCTAGGCCGTGGTGCGTAGGGAGCTCGATCTGGAGTTAGACACCGGCTATGCCAGCTTTAGGGCAGAGTGGTGCAATATGAGGTGAGCCTGCCCCTCCTACACAGCCCCCAGCACAGCCACCTTTGGGGCCATGAAGGTGCAGTGGTGACTGCTCATGGGGTGGAGACCTCAGTCCCACTGTTTCCAGTTGGGGGCTCATGGGCTTGCGACTTTCAAACACCCCACCCCATCCAAGGAGTTTACCCCCCACATGTGTCATATACTGCCCCTGTATGCATCTTCTTTGTCTTGTCTGTTAACCTACCCAACCTCCCTCCCCAAATATACCTACTAACCCTCCCCAACATCCCGCTCTCACCTGAAAAAAAAGGGCAATCTGTTCCCACAAAAAAATCTTGCCCAATACATAGCTGTCCATTTTGCACGTGTCCACTGGACACATGTAATCTGGTCTAATTGACATCACAATGAATATATGTTGTCCTCACCCCTCTCCTAGGGGTGTGAGGGTCCAATTGTACGTCAAAATTCAGTGTATATGCACAGTTGTTGCTGTAGAAGAAATGGGCAGCTATGGACCTTTCCTATACCCTTCCTGCACATGCCTAGCTACTTTCCCTATAGTCTTTCTCTCTTTGTGCCTCTTTTTTCACCACTTTCCTATAAACCCCTTTTTCTTTTCTTTTAAAGAAATTAGCACGGGGGTAAGTGGCAGTAAGCACTTTTAAGCAGCAGTAAGCAGGTTTGCGTGGGTTTGCACGGGGGTAAGCTATGCCCACGCTGGTTGAGCAATTCTGAAGCTGAGTGTGAGAAAACATAAGCGGAGGTTAACAGTGCTTGCCATCACTCAAACCAGCGCAAACACGCTGACAACTGCTTAAAAGTGCCTTAATCACTCTGTATCCAATGGGCTGTGTTCTGCCCAGCAACAAAATAAACAGCTCTTGGAAGGCTCAAACCAAGGACCTTGCACACCCTAGACAAAGTGATGTACTACTAAACCATGACAGGTACGCAGAAATTCAATGTTTTCAGATACATATTATCCAGTCCTGTCATGCAACAGTACAGAGAATGTATACCAACACCTAGATGTTTGTGTGTGTGACTATATTAAAATTTAAACAGATACAACATATCTATATGTGTGTGTGTGTGTGTGTGTGTGTGTGTGTGTGTGTGTGTGTGTGTGTATATATATTTTTTTCTTTTTTTTGTGTTTACTAATTCTATATACATATATATATCACTACATATGCACATATGTACATGCATATGCCTAAATTGACACATAAATTTGTCTACACCTATATATCTACATATACACAGCATGCTACATATGTGTACACAGATATATATCTATGTAGGCATATACAGACATAGTTTTATATATATATATATATATATATATATATATATATATATATATATCTATGTTAGCAGATATATATATCTAAATAGGTATATATGGCCATACATCTGTAGATAGCAATGGCAGATTAACAAATACACATATGTCCACATGCACCGTTAATGGGGTTGAGAGACCCCACGCACTATATGTCTTGAATGAATAGGCATCTCCCCCACAGCCAAACACGTGTGCCCTGCAATACACTACCAAGTACAGTCTGCCTCCCATAGGACATGTAATATGTGGAAGACATCAGCAACCCTGGATACAGATACCCAGACACAGATATGCAGATATGGATATACATATATATATATATATATATATATATATATATGTATATATATATATGTATATATATATATATATATATATATATATATATATATATGTATGTACACAGTAAGATACATATGTAGATGGTGCACGCAATATGGAACAGCCACTATGCCTACAGCTAACACCTGATCAACTGGACACTGTATGGGATACCCATGCAAATGACAATCGTTGCCTGCAACATAAACCCATAGAAAGGTCATAGGAAAGACACCACACACAGGTTTCCAGAAATGGGAATCCTTTAATTCTGTACTATAACAGTTTTATATGCCATGTCATATAGCTGCTCAGATACTGGCAACCATATAAACTGAGTACTGCAACTGTGAAACAGTTACACTAATACAGTAGTCTGGAAAGGTTCACAACTGTTGCTGTCCAGGCCAAGCCCTTCATATTGTACAATAGTGAAGACAGACAGGATAACAAACAATCAACAGTATGTACTGCATTTGTGTAGTTCAGCAGCCAATATCTATACTCTGTACAAACTCAGTAGGAGGTAAGGACGTTTTGTGATCAAATAGGTTGTAACTGGTACCTAACAAGGCATAACTGACACCATCACGAGCACACCGACAAATAGGACAGTCGGTATGGCAGGAGGCAGTAGGCTTGCAGTACCCCAATTCATGTAAGTAATGTCAATATAGGTGAAGTATACAGTACTGTACAGCCAGATACCTTGTGGCAGCTCACCCCCTGATACCCCCACATTTTGTAACAGCCTAGGTCATTTATGGTGCTCCCCACCTAGACTCAATAATACAGGCCCATATACCACTGTTACATACACTGGCCTCTGCAGTGCATAAGGGCACACATGTATTATGTAGGTGATGCACACACATATATTGCCCCAGTCCCACTGTATGTGTGGGGGATACAACAGCAGTGGACTAATGACAGCAATGGCAATGTGATATACTCACAGCCCACTACAGAACAAGCCCCAAAAGCATGACATATTTGCACAGCTTGGTATGTAGATGGGGAACAGAGGCTTGCACACAGGCACATATGTGCAACACTGTTGCCATACACTAAGCAAGGTGATGGTGTTACGGGATAGTCTGCAACATACCCTTAGTGAGTGAATTGAGGTTAGAAACAGAAATGGATGTAGCCATGTACTGATAGCATGGAAAACACACACTGCCAATGTAATATCTGACACAGGACCTGTGTGGTAGATGGAGATCACATTATAGGCATACCTCTTTCCAGCAAGTGGATAGGCCCACAGTAGTGAGCTATGCAGACAGACTGCATTCCAAGGTAGACTAGTATGTACACACACACACACACACACACACACACACACACACACCCTGTAACACCAGTACTATACAAAGCATGACACAACTCTACTCACAGTCTGTCTGTAGTTCCTGATCCTCCTACAAACATGTGGCCACTCTGATTGTGCAGGTTCTCCTATAAAAGGTATTGCAACCTGCTGTTGTAACACTGATGCCCACACACATGAAAGATGTCCATCACACAGGAAATGTAAAGGGACCTCACCCACATGCTGAAAGGATGTCTAGTGGGTGTTTGCCATGACAGTGGACATCGTAAGTAGTACACATGTATAATTATATCTATATATGGCTATCTGGATAAGTATATGTACGTATATTTCCACCATATGTCCTGGACATGGAGTGTAGCCATACCCCAGCCCCTATAGTCCCAAATTTGTAGTGCAAGGGGATGTCAGGTATGTATAGCAGGTACATTACTAGACTATTGCTACTGTCATTGGGATTGTCTTCACAGACATGGTGTGCGTGGAAGGGGACATCTGCTTATAACACATGTGCCATTGGATACTGACAGACATCCTAAGGTACTGACAGACATCCTAAGGAAATCATTGTAGAGTACAGCTGCTAGCATGTAATGCCCCTGTGGAGGCAGCAGAGATATTGGCCAATATATGTGGAACATTGGACAGACCTTGTACAGTCCAGAGGTATACACATAATCCCTTAGTGCACAACATGTGTACCAGGCCTGACAATATGGATGTAGACAGCCATGTAGATGGGTACAACACATAATGATTGGTATTCATTTGCCACCATAGGTTTTGGATTCACACACTCCTGTCTGGCTTGACACATAATGACTGTTGGTACATGGGTGCCATTGACACATACTACCTACTAGATATTGACATGCTTCTGTACAGCATCCGACTGCTCTGTCTGACATACATGACTTTTAAGGGAGGCCCAGCAGCAATATATCTAGTAAGTATCTGCACATAACATCTCACTGGTTTAGTACACTAGGCTGCTAGGCATGTATCAATGCACTGTGCAGGTTACAGGCAGACTGGCTCAACAATGGCCTACACCTCGTATGGGGGAATGCAGATGTACCTGCATATATAGCAGGCTCAACAGCCATGTCACAGCACAGGGTAAGATACTCTTGTGTGACAGTACATAACCACAACCAATATGAACACAGCCACAGCCACATATGGTAAGCTAGCATATTATTACAGCATATGGACTATCTGTTCTACACCATCCTCATATGTGCCACTCACAGAATGACCCTACATATACTGGGCTGCTACACAGTTTGGTCTGATGGCTGTCTGTGGTATGGGACATGGGTGTGTATGGCCCTACAATCTTGTATGGCAAAATGGCACCATACAGTGGGGTAGCATGTAACATCAGATAGAAGGGGAGCTAGAACAATTACATCTACCACAGTCTGTACACAGGCTAATGTACATATTAACATTACACACACTGCCAACATTCACCATCACTACACAGACATAAGTAATGTACACACATCCACGGAATGTCCAGGTTATGTCATGAAATATAACCCCTACTTTACATGACATGTGTAGCAATCTGATATATCACTGGCTTGTTATCAAATATGATGACACTATTTATGGTTTACAGCACATATGCACCACTTCATGCACGACATATGTACAAAGGTTGACAGAGGTGTGGCTGACAGCACATGCACAGGGCCAGTATAGACATGTTGCTGTGATAACCTCATAAAATTGCCATTGTAACGAGGTTTGTTGCAACATATGTCCTATGAGAGATATGAAGTCAGTAATTGTCATGGCCTTTACCATCTACAGACTGCAATCCTCACACTTCCTTCTTCATTCCACAGATAGATGCACCGTGGCTACCACATGACACCAAATGCACAACACTGCCCAGTCTGCAGATGACCCTGCAGATGGGGATTCCTCATATACATGGAACTGACATGGCAGGTATTGTGACATGTACGACAGGCATATCCAGACAAACACTGTTAAACCAACATTACTCCAAATGCAGTATAGCAGCACTTACAGTCTGTAGTCAGGTCAGGTGCATCCCCCTCCTGTTTGTTGTCCTCTTTCCACAGTGTATGTTGTAAGAGGTAAATCCACAATCCATCTGAGATGCTGTTTGCCAAACAACAGATCTAGTTCCTGCTCACAGTGACTGAAAAGGGACTACACCACCATGATGTTTCCAGGTATTGGAGTGTGTTTCCATGCATTTGGCTATGGGAATGTTACCACAGCTGTTCCACATTCAATCAGCTAGGGGAGAGCTGCAATTCATGCAGAGGCCATCAGCTGATCATGAGCATCACTTAAAATACACATGCTGCTGCCTAAGCAGGTATGGGCCTCCACATCCACCAGAGAGGGGGTGGGGGAGGCAGACAGAGGCAAATACATGTCAGGGAGGGCTGGGAGAGTAAAACTGAAGCATGTTAGTGTCACACACCTACCAGCACAGGGTATCAAACCCCAACAACTATGTACTGCTATCACAGTTCGATGCATTTATTGGATGCGCCACATATGTTACCTGCCGTGGAGCACTCAGAACATATATGTGATGGGGAGTGACATCTGCAACAAAGATATGGTAGATATATGGTAGGTGACATACACATGCCTGTCTGCATGAACAGGTGCCAGAGTCAACACAGGCACACTCACACAGGAACGCACACACAGTAACACACTTGGCAGGGCCAGGAGTGCAACTCATTACTAGTGGGATTGCCACCACACATCAATGTGCAGGTATCACATGCACCACACGGGTCATAGGGAGGTCATATGAGCAAGGAGTATGAGGAGGTGTCAGACATCAGACAGCATGCTTCAGTATGCCCTAGGGGGTTGTAGTGAGTGTGGATGTGGACATACACAACATACAACACACACATGAACACACAGGGTGCCAGTTTTGACATGCATGGGTGCATGTCTGCACAGGTGTGTGGTGGTCAACTGTGCCAGCAGGGTGTACAAGGGTAGGCGGTGGGTATACCTTGGTATCAGGCCACATGACAATGGTCTGCATTGTGGCTCAGGCCTGTAGTTTCTGCATTTGTCCACACAGGTGGGTATTGCATCCCCCATCCAGTCACCTGTGTGACTATTGTGTGTGGCCAATGCTGTGCATCACTTGCCAAGTATGTGTTCCTTAGTCCATGACATGGATGGTGTATGAGATGTGCACACCTCACACATGCATGTGCACTGACATGTGCTACTGTACCTGGGGCGTCTGGCCCATGTTGTAAACACAGATTATCATGAGATGTGCCAGTCTTGCCCACCTGTGACAGGAACTGGTAATGGGCAGCAGGTTTACCCTGCACCTACATTGATAGCATGCTAACAACATTCCCTGATGTTAGCGTCATCTGTCCATTCAGGGCATGTTGTCAGGCATGGTATGTCCATTGTGAGTCACATGTGAAGGCACAGTGGAGTTGCTAACTGTGATTGGCTGGCCTTGATGTCACAAGTATGGGTTTGGCTTTGCACCCCAGCCTCTCAGCTAATTTACATCTGTTATCCCTGTATGGTTGACATTGTGATATATAGTAGGGCCACCATAAAAGAAATAAGCAAAACCCCCTCCACATTGCCCACAGGTGTCACACACTCACAACCACCTCTACACAGGATACGAGTTACAAACACACACACACACACCTGTCATGTTTGGGAGAAGAACCCCTACCTAACTAGTTTATTACACTACAGCACAATACAGTTATAGTACGTGCCATGGACGTTACTGAAGTGCTTCTTCCCCTAAGGTGTATTTCACAATGAATGACATCAGCAGGATTGCCAAAGTAGAGCATTTGAAATGTACTGCGAGTGAGTAGCCTATAATGCATTGCTCTATACACAGACATTGAAACACACACAAAACATCCAGAACTGCCATGGATGGAGATGGAACCCTACCACAGTTCCAAATCACAGTACCGCAGTACACAGTTACAGGACACGCTACAGAGATTACTGAGCTACAACCTTCCTAGAGGTGTATTTCTAGGTGGGTGAAATCTAAGGAGTGTGGGTACTGTAAAAAGCATTGTTCTTTACTCAGTCAAAGACAGACAGAGACACATGGACACACAGTTGACAGGTCTGGGGTTTGAACATCTACCTAACTACATATCACACTACAGCAGTATGCAGTTACAGGACGTGCTATGGAGATTACTGGGCTATAATCTTCCCAGAGGTGTATTTCTAGGTGAGTGACATCAGCAGCCATGCCACAGTTGAATATATGAATTGTACGGAGTGTGAGTAGCCTAAAAAGCATTGCTCTTTACTCAGTCACACACACACACACACACACAATTGCCAGGTCTGAGGTTAGAACACCTACCTAATTACTTTATCACACTACAGCAGTGCACAGTTACAGAACGCACTACAGAGATTACTGGACTATGATTGTCCTAGCGATGTATTTCTAGGTGAATGACATCAGCAGCCTTGCCACAGTTGAGTATATGAATTGTATTGAGTGTGAGTAGACTAATAAGCATTACTCTCTACTCAGTCAGACACACACAGATTCACACACAAACACACACAGTTGCTAGGTCTGGGGTTAGAACACCTAATTAACTACTTTATCACACTACAGCAGTACGCAGTTACAGAACATGCTATGGAGATTATTGGACTATGACTTTCCCATAGGTGTAAGTGAGGGACATCAGCAGCCTTGCCACAGTTGAGTATATGAATTATATGGAGTGTGAGTAGCCTAAAAAGCATTGTTCTCTACTTAGTCAGACACTGACACGCACACACACACACGCACACATACACACACACACACACACACACACACACACACACACACACACACACACAGATTCACACACAGTTGCCAGGTCTATGGTTAAAACACCTATCTAACTATATTATCACAGTACAGCAGTTACAGGACACACTACGGAGATTACTGGGCTATAATCTTCCCAGAGGTGTATTTCTAGGTGAGTGAAATCAGCAGCCTTGCCAAAGTTGAGTGTATGAATTGTACAGAGTGTGAGTAGCCTAAAAGGCATTGCTCTCTCTACTCAGTCAGAGACACATACACACACACAAAATTGCCAGGTCAGGGGTTAGAACACCTACCTAACTACTTTATCACACTACAGCAGTGCACAGTTACAGAACGCACTACAGAGATTACTGGACTATGATTGTCCTAGCGATGTATTTCTAGGTGAGTAACATCAGCAGCCTTGCCACTGTTGAGTATATGAATTGTACTGAGTGTGAGTAGCCTAAAAAGCATTACTCTCTACTCAGTCAGACACACACAGATTCACTCACAGTTGCTAGGTCTGGGGTTAGAACACCTAATTAACTACTTTATCACACTACAGCAGTACGCAGTTACAGAACATGCTATGGAGATTATTAACCTATGATTTTCCCATCGGTGTAGGTGAGGGACATCAGCAGCCTTGCCACAGTTGAGTATATGAATTGTATGGAGTGTGAGTAGCCTAAAAAGCATTGTTCTCTACTTAGTCAGACACACACACACACACACACACACACACACACACACACACACACACACACACACACACACACACACACACACACACACACACACAGATTCACACACAGTTGCCAGGTCTATGGTTAAAACACCTATCTAACTATATTATCACAGTACAGCAGTTACAGGACACACTACGGAGATTACCGGGCCATAATCTTCCCAGAGGTGTATTTCTAGGTGAGTGAAATCAGCAGCCTTGCCAAAGTTGAGTGTATGAATTGTACAGAGTGTGAGTAGCCTAAAAGGCATTGCTCTCTCTACTCAGTCAGACACACACACACAGATTCACACACAATTGCCAGGTGGGGGTTAGAACACCTACCTAACTACTTTATCATACTACAGCAGTACGAAGTTACAGAACACACTACAGAGATTACTGGACTATGACGTTCCCAGAGGTGTATTTCTAGGTGAGTGGCATCAGCAGCCTTGCCACAGTTGAGTATATGAATTGTACGGCATGCGAGTAGCCTAAAAAGCATTGCTCTCTATTCAGTCAGACACACACACACACACACACACACACACACACACACACACACACACACACACACACACACACACACACACACACACACACACACACACACACACACAGATTCACACACAGTTGCCAGGTCTATGGTTAAAACACCTATCTAACTATATTATCACAGTACAGCAGTTACAGGACACACTACGGAGATTACTGGGCTATAATCTTCCCAGAGGTGTATTTCTAGGTGAGTGAAATCAGCAGCCTTGCCAAAGTTGAGTGTATGAATTGTACAGAGTGTGAGTAGCCTAAAAGGCATTACTCTCTCTACTCAGTCAGACACACACACACAGATTCACACACAATTGCCAGGAGGGGGTTAGAACACCTACCTAACTACTTTATCATACTAGAGCAGTACGAAGTTACAGAACACACTACGGAGACTACTGGACTATGACGTTCCCAGAGGTGTATTTCTAGGTGAGTGGCATCAGCAGCCTTGCCACAGTTGAGTATATGAATTGTATGGCGTGCAAGTAGCCTAAAAAGCATTGCTGTCTATTCAGTCACACACACACACACACACACACACACACACACACACACACACACACACACACACACACACACACTCACTTGCCAGGTCTGGGGTTAGAAAACCACACGGGGTCATATGTCACAGGTATGTGCATACAGTTACTAGATGATTACTTCCTTGTACAGTCATGTTGCACAGCTGGAACATGCACCACATAGTCTGTCATGCTGACAGATACTGGTGGCTAGTATCTGCAGTGAGTGACATCTGCACCTCATATGTTTGGGACCCTTTGGCTGTGTGCTGGGTGGGACAGGCCCGGATGGCTCCTTGTCACAGTCACCCTCTTCCACACATCTATGTCCATCAACCTTTGGCTTATTATAGTGTGTTGTCCTTACATATATGTCTGTATTCCTATCCACTGTGTGTGCAAGGCAGGAGTGGTGCATACTGACATGTGTCTGCACTAAGAACTGCAATTGCCAGATATGTCTGGTCCACTGGTGTTTGCAGATATGGCCTTCATGTGTTTAAGTGTGTAAGCATGCCCAGTATGACCTTTCAGTATGTTGTTGACTGACATTGCCTTCATTCCTCTAAGTGTATGAGCATGCCCAGTATGGCCATCTGTATCGCACGTATGGATCGTGTTTAGGTAGTTTGTATTGCAGAGCAAACCTTTGTGATGTACACCCATCAGGTAGCATGTGGTGATTACAGGGTATCCATCGGTCATTTGGCATTGACTGTTGCTGCATTTCTGCATAGCGGGGGAGGAACACCTGACTGTTTCTATATTTTTACACAGGAGTGAGGGGGCACACCTGACTGTTACTATACATGTACGTTGGATCGGGGGGGGGCACACATGACACTTGTACACATTTGCCAGGACTGTACTGGTGTGTCAGGTACTCCATTTCAGTCTGTAGTCTTACCTATCATGCTGGCTAGAGGCATACCAGTGTACTATAGATCTTAGCTTTAATTACCTACATATTAGTTTTTGACTTCCTAGCCTCCACAACTTACATCAAACTACCTGGCCTGCTGTAGTCTGTCTGTGTAAACCTGGGGAGGGGTTACCCATAGGGCTCATTCAGAGGCCATGGTACAGCATTTATTTGTGTTTGTCTACACCTGTCCTGCTGGCTGAGACTGTTGTTGGGTATGTGAACCTTCCTGACTGGCATATGTGGGTCTTATGGACACACATGTTGCTCAGCCCATTTCCTGCAGTGAGTTTTGTCACCCTGTGTAGTACTGGCTACTATGGTGACTCCAGTATGTATTACAGATGTCATGGTGTCACTATGGGTGTCTACTGTCTGCTGCCTTAACATTCGGCCACCCAATTCCCTTGCATGCTCACATCCATGCCATAGCTACAGGTAACTACACATTCTACTCCATTTGGCAATTGGTAGGTTGATTGACTTACCTTGAGGGTGTGCCAGACTTGAGGATGGTGCTGGAGTGCTGCCTATGTTGGATGCACATATTATACTCCCTATACATGGTTGAGCACAGGTAGTGTCATGTTTGGCATCCCTTTTATTGTCTGTGCAAGTCAGAGAGGGTGTCATTCCCTGGGTCCCTACTGTGTCAGTGCATATGCTATGCATTGCCTCTTTGCCAAGGCCAGGACATACTGGGCATGCCTCCTTCTGCCTACTGGGGCAGGCTCAGGTTGTTCCTCCTCTGAGTCACTGTGCCTGTACAGGCCTTGGCATTGGTGGGTGGCTGTGAGGCCCTGGCCCATGCTATTCCTGCTGCAGCTGTTTTCCCAGGATCATATTGTGTAGCATAGCACATACCATAACAATTTGGGTACATGTAGCTGGTGAATACTGCAAGGCTCCACCGGATGAGTACAGACAATGGAACCGTGACCTGAGCATCCCAAACACATGCTCTATTTTATGTCTGGCCTGTGCGTGTGCCTCATTATAGTGTTGTTGTTCAAGTGTGTGTGCATTTCTGATGGGTGTCATCTGTCAAGGCTCCAGTGGGTACCCAGCATCCCCCACTAGGTGACCGTAGGGGATGTCCACACTGGCAAATCTGTGGTACAGCTGCATCAGATGCCATATGTGTGAATCGTCATTGCTGCCAGGGCAGCCAGTACACACATTCATTATAATGCCCTGGGCATCACAAACGACCTGGCAGTTGATGGAGGGGATGCCTCTGCGGTTGATGTAGGCCCTACCTTGCTCACCGGGTGGTGCTTTGATGTGTAAGCGCATGCAGTCTATAGCACCCACTACCCCAGGGTATTCTGTTCTTTGGTGGAAGAGACGTATATTGCTGGTCGACACCTCCCGTGTGTTGAGGAAATATATGTACTCAATGGCATGTGCTGACGTGGCATCCAGGAACTGGTGGAATACTCTGGATGTTGATGCCTGTGACATCCCCATGATTTCCCCATTTGTGCTTTGGGAGGTACCTGTGGCTAGAATACCTAGGCCTACACATACCTTGGTATCCACTGGGATGGGTTCTCCTCGGCCAGCTTGGTGTGGCCGGCACAGCTCAACAATATGCTGTAGGAGGTCTTTGTCCACCCTATAGTGCTCCACTCTCTCCAGCTCATGTAGCCTCTGGTAGGTTATCCTGGGTCTGTACACTCTTCCCCGTCTCCTCACTGTCAGTTGTTCGGCAGCATTCACATCCTCACCACCCTCATCCTCTTGCACATGTTGTTCTGTGTTGCCTGCTGCAGCCCTTCTCATTTTGTAGATTTGTTTGTTAAGATTTCCCCACTTGTATACACCAGTGGTGTAGAGTGTGGAAAGACCAGAGGGGAAGGTGTTTGCTTAGTTTATAGTAGTGTTCTGGGCTGGGCTGCTGCTAGTGTAATTGGCTGAATCTGATAAATTTCACCTGCCAGCTATGCTAGTTCTCCTTGATTACCTTCCTAATGCTGTTTTCCCATTTCACTGCCTTCCTGTTTAAGCCTGTGTGCGCGCTGCACAAACAGAGTGCTCAAATGTACACAGAGCTGCTATTTCCTTGTTTAACTGCTTTTTTCTTCCTGTAAATCCCAGTGAGCTGCATGCGCACCCGCTTATACTTCATAAAATGGGCTAGGCAGGTTTAGACACACCTCTAGCTTAGCTGTGCTAAGCTAGGAGCAATCCTGAGCCACAGGGCTCCAATACTTACAGTATGCCTGACACCCCCCGTGATGTCACCTATATCTTATTCTTGCACCCAGCTACTTATACTCTTACACTCTTGGGACCTGCCTCACACCCTGGGGAAAACTGGGATTCACTATCCTTCACCTCATTTGCATAGGATTGCCTGCTAATGCATAGTTACATGTCCCGCACTGAGCCTCCCCCTTAGCAACCATTACTTACTGGTCCCGGTTGTCTTCTGCCTGCCATTGACTTGCATGGCAGACTACTGCTTTTAGTTAGAATGCTTATTTTAGGTTTATTTTATTATTTTTGACCTGATTCCATTTGTGTGCCGCTGCCCTATGCTTAAACAGGTTTGATCGGCAAATAAAAATACATTTTTTTTTTTTTAAATATTTTGCAATGCCAATGGCCTTCTACTTGGCCATTGTCATACTTCCTCAATGATGTGCAGCCTTTATTTGGAGCTGTCATAGCTCTGTTTTGGAGTTTGCAGTACCGTACTCTGTTACTAACTGAGTACATTTCTGCATATTATGCTAGTCCTGCACGTCCTGATTCCTGCTTCCTGGATGGCATACTTACTTCATTTGCATGTTTTTCACCTGCAAATGGGGTGATTTGCATACGGGGGCTGGGGACGTGCAGCACTAGTGTTACAGCGCTTGCGCACATCAGACGTGCATGTACAGGGATCGTTCGGCCGCCATATTGGCGAAATTTCATCTAGCCCTAATCATGCACGCCATGCAGGCTTTTGAGAATCTGGGAGATGCTTTAAAAATTATATCACTAATAATTCAGCTACATTTAAATTCCTAAGGGTAAAATTTCAATTCTTAAGCTTATTTTTGTATTGAATATTAAAGTTTAATTCTCAGAGTTTAACCTAAAACTCCTAAAAAAGGTAGAGACACATGACCTTATATGCAAAAATACCACAAGCATTATTTACAAGCATTTGCAATTACATCTGTCTATTTTCATTACACTTACTTTCTATAAGTATATAAGTTCACAACTAATTTTCATGGCAAGTCATATGATGCATGTCAAGAATACACCTGGACCATAGTTGTGATTATATCAGCAGAAAGGAAAACAAACGTTAATGTTTTCCAGAAAAAGGAACTCTGAACACTGAAATCATGTCAGGAGCAAGATTTTGGCAGTGTGCTGTGGTCAAAGTCAATGGTAAAATACTTAAGGTTAAAATGGAAGTCTTGGTGGATTTTGTTCAACAGTGCTGAAGTAAAATTCCCAAAACCTTTGCTAAGAAATTGAAGAACTGACAAATATAGTTTAAGAATTTGTGGCTAATGTAGTGCATTGCATGCATTTGGTGGTAAAAGTCTAGTGTTCTGCAATACATTCAGCTATAAAGTTCAGTTTATCCTGCCGATTCAGTTATCTCCCAGTAGACTTAGTGCAAAGCCTACATAAAGTTTATGTGTTTGTTTGATGAGCAGCAGCGCTAATATTGTATGAATGCTACACATTTTGCTTAAATGTAAACAAGAGATGTTTCATGGCCAGCATCAGTGTTGCCAGCCAGGAAACCATGTTAAGCAACATAAACACTTGCAGTATGTACATCTGTTTATCTGTGAGCAAACTACTTCTGCAGAATTGTGCAGAAAGCCACATTGACCACCAGGGTTTTTAATAAAGCAATATATAAAGGTCAACACATTAAATGAAAGTTTATACAGTACAGAGTAGTGTGCAGACCTGTTTCAGGCATACCGAATAAAATTTTTGCAACTCATCTACAAGGGTAAATAGACTGCATTAGAAATAATTATTCGGGGGACATGTGTGTATTGAAAAGTGACACACAGATTACATGTAGGAATGAACACAGGGGAAGAGGACAGGTGAAACATGGCAATTTAAAACAGATGAGGGCATGCCAATGTAAGTACACCACAAAGAAACGACAGTTGTTCATGCTACATTACATACTGCTGTGTACACTTCCTGTGTGGGTATAGTCATATGATCATACGGTTATTGTATGTTATGTGACTGTCACCCAAGTGACATATCAATGAAGAGGATTCTTTATTATAGAAGCATCCTGACTTGAACAGTGGAGAGGACATTTATCAAGGATAGTATATAAAATAGGTATTAGGTGCATATCGTGAATATGTGCACAAAGATTTGCCTGAATATGAATGTAATGTCAGCATAGGTCTGAACCAAGCAAGATAAATGGGTTCCTAGATTAGTACTAGGTTAACTACACTTGAGGACCATTTCAGGACAAGCCAATTACTGCATGTGAGAATCAAAACTTGAACCTTGGATGTATATGTTAACCTCCCAACCAAACACTGTTTTGTGAGTCAAACACCTTAACCATTATACCAAACCCCAATCTTTAACAGGCTCATAGAAAACAGTGGACAAAAACACACCCAGTCATGGACAATATCAGAATAATACCACCATTAATCCCATGTATTTGATATATGTTATTTTGAGTGATTATAAATGGTTCTGGAAGATCTGTCAGCAACTATTTGGGGAATCATGCACACCTTCCTCAAAATTTAACATCTACCGGAGGTGTTAGGAGAGACACTGTTACACCTGTATTTAAAATTATGAGCAATCCTGGCTAGTTGACATGTGCATGTCATATATATGACACAATCCACACTGCCACAAATGTAACCCATGCCATCAATGTTGTCAGTTAGCTATGTATTTACTGTGTGCATCACAGGAACATATATCATACATGCATCTTGTATAATACTTTCATAGGGGTTCCTCATCATTGACCGCTAATGTTTATGCAACAAAAAGAAAACTTAGGTATGTCTGATAAGATGTGTGGGAGCTTACTGTGGCAAATGTGGCACACTTGAGTAACTCATCCCTGGAATATGTGTTGGGAGGTACATGAAAAAGGGGGCATTGCACTCAATTATTGGCGTGAAGAGGGCTTAAAACTATGGAACTATAATGCCCTTTGATATGGATGTCTCCCACCTACTCAGGAGTTCTATTACATGCAAGGAAGTAGTCACCACTGTGGGCACATGCTGATGAATGCTCCCTATACCATTTACCAGATTACATAGATCACGCACCACTTGTCTAGTCTGTTCATTTGAGTGTGCTGTCTATATTATAATTAGCTTGTGTATTTGCTTTTATAATGCAGCTACTTTCTCCATGATTTTGTTCATCTACTGTGTCTCCATGGCTGTGGCAGCAATCTTTTGTGTGTTAATACTGTCTGCATTATACCAATACCACACTTGGATTCAATGATTGTCCGCAATCTGCAGTCCTCTAAAAATCTGATTGGACATAGAATGTGTAAGTCATTTTGACTTCTGAGACTTAAATAATGAACAGGAAATGGCCTAGCACAGAGCCTTGGTCACTGGCCTCCAGATATAGGTCAGTTCACACACTTCAACATATTTATCTGTCACGTATGTGATCCGCTGGTCCACCCACTTAGTCCTGAAAGTGTTTATGACTACTTGTGACAGTTTCTCAGCAATACCTCAGTGTGGATTTGTGTTAGATGGCCTGAACAGGTCAAGTAATGCAGGATGATATTGTTGCCATCATGCATGCCCTTGTTTACCTTCTTGAGGACATTGAACAGAAGTAACAGACATCATGTAGGCTGAACAAATCACACATGTGTTTACTATACAGTCGGGATATTGCATGTGTACTTTTAGAGAAGGCCCATGATGACCTATTGGTCTACTCCACAGATGAGGAGAGTTAGGATGGGTCTATACATACATGCATCAGGTGATGCCCCCCCCAGTCACAAGGATGCATGTTGATGTACACCCTTCTACAGAAACATAGGCTGCCTGGAGGCTGTGTTGAACTATGGAGTCAACTGTGTGTGGTAGGTCCATGTTTTGAGTCACACTATAGGCAACCTGTGATGTTGTCATGGCCCATTGATTCTGTGTTATTAGTCATAGAGAGTACACAGATGAGCTGCCCACCTTAGAATAAAAACTGAACAATATTTGCATGCATGCTTTGGCTGATGGCCAGAGGCGACAGGGGGTTAATGTTTGAGAAAAACTGTCAGGTAGCAGACTGTCTTTTTCACCTGGTTGGGTATGTCTGTTAGCATCCACATACAGATATGTGCATAGTTGTGTATTCCCCTTAAAATTTCACATTTATTGGAATAAATGATTTGTAAAAAGACCTCCAAATACAACCTTTGTCATTCATCACATTCCACACACTGGTACTATCCACACAGTCATACAACTGTACCAATGCCACATACTTTTATCAATTGCACAACATATGCCTATATGTTTTTCATGGGCAAGCTGTGTATGAGTGGCCAGATGCCATATCAGGACACATTAGAGATCAGATGTTTGTGGACGATGCAGAAGACTTCCTGACACAAATGGTAATAGTCACACAATGGTGTTGCTGACCACCTCACGAATCCTTGAGTATAGCAACACAACTGCACATACAATGAATTCCAGAAGGTTGCAACTGAATAAAAACACGTAATACATTTGTTTTGTATATCACATCATAACAACATGTGTAAGAGACAAGACTTATGTGACCATGTAATCCATGTAATCAATATGAATTTATATTGATTACTGTTACAGAATATTTAATGATGGTATGTAGACACATGAACACCTGTGTCATACAGCAAGTGTCACTGTGATGGCGGAATGTGAACTGTGTAGAAGGTTGATCTGCTCCACTACAGCAGCACATCTCCAAATATGTCAACAGTATACATGAAAGTGTATCATACCATGTCAACAGTTCTTAGGAGGCATATTACTATAGCTATTACAGAGGGAGCATACAATGCAATCGATAGCCATAAATACATTAGCTCACATCATAGATTGTAAGACCCTTTTGAAGCCATACTGTACATCCGCATCTCAATATAGTGCATGCCAATGATAGCAACACTGACATGTCAACTGTTCATAGGGTTATAGGACATTATTGGCTAATGGTCAACATCACATGAAATCCTATCCATAATTGTACCATGCAAAAACAAATCCCTATATCTATATTATGGAATAAAGCAAGACTATTCAGTGCATGTGCATATTTGTTGGATGACATTACATTCTGACAATGTCCATATTGGACATGAACACCACACCATGACAGAGTTAACAATTACACATGCAGTGGTCTGGAGATGGCTTGTAGAGGCTCATGAAAGGACTCTGCTTCATGATGTGTATGTGCATATTTGACATCAGGATATCATCCACTCCTGTGCAGTAATTATGTCATGTAGCCAGAGAAAGAAAGAAGATGGTGGATGCAAGGGCTATGTTAAATTTTTTCTAAGTGGTAGTGAAATGAAGAGTGATTCCAAAGATCATACAATGACAATAATGTACCATCAACCAGACACACACACACACACACACACACACACACACACACACACACACACACACACACACACACACACACACAGCAGTAGACTGGGTGTGATTTGAACATTACACCTGAGTAGGTATAGAAGATGAATGCCATGCAATCTCACAGTAGCAACACCACGTATGTCTGACTGTAACACTGTCACATTGCACTTTATGGGGCATGACAGCATCACTGTATGCTTAGGAGAACATGCTGTAAGATGTGCAGGACATGGATGTAGAGTCACATTCATGTGCAAAATTGTCTCAGAAGTGATAGTTGCATGTATAGACATGTAAGTTGCCTGCTGTTAGATTAGAACACCTATAGGCATAGGTTAAGTAGTTTACAGACACAGTATCTGATGTTACTGCCACAGGACAGGTGTGTCTTGAATACTGTCAGTGTGCATGATTGCATGCTACAAAAAGATGTTCAGAGGAGGGTTTGACATACCTGTGTATTCATATATCATTCTAAAATTGTAACCATAATGATTGTTGAATACACACCCAGTTGACTTCAGCAAGAACAGAACCTCTACCTAACTATTTACAGAGCACAGTACTTAACATACATACCACAACACAAGTCTGGCTTTTATAGTGTTGAATAACACTTTATAACTGATGACATCAAGAGTGTCTGGTGAGAAAAGTATGGCAGTAGCAGTGTCCCACATGCTGGTGTAAAAGGGTCATTTGTATGTCAGACAACTGAAAAAATACATATGCACACATCAATTGACCCCAGTGAGAACAGAACCCCTACCTGACTATAGGCAGAGCAGAGTACTTAACTCAAGGTCCACAACACAAGTTTGGCTTTTTTAATGTTGGACAACACTTTATAAATGATGACATCAGCAGAGTCTGGCGACAAGAGGATGGTAATAGCAGTGTCCCAGATACTGGTGTAAAATGGTTTCTTGAATGTCAGCCAAGTGACAGCGCAACATCGGGCAGCGCCACCTAAGTAGGTTTAAACTATTCCTGGCTCCACAAAGTCTGCTCTTCACTTTTTCCCTTAGAACTGCTCTATCTCTCAAATTAAACACCATATTCTCATTTTAAGGCCCCCCAGTGGTCCAAATAAGTAATCTTACAAGTTAGCACTAATAAACCATAAGCACTACTTACTCTTATACTCTCAAAGATTACCTTGTCCCCTATTGGTCCGTTTTAATTCAGTTCCCTATATGACTCTAGCATATCCAAAGATCAGTCAATGGTTTCCTCTCCAGTCCAGCTGGTGAATCTGGGAATTTTGAGGCAATGTTACAACTGTCTTATGTACACGGACAACCCTCTCCTCCTCCAAACAGGTTCAAATATATGTGAGAGATGCAACCATATAGCCAAACTGGAGGCTGAGCTCTCTCATCTCAAAACTGGTGTAACCAGTCAGGAGGAGAAGGTAACCTCACACAACACAATTCCAGTATCACATAGTCTCACCACAACAGCGAACCAAACACATAAAAACACAAAAACATACTCAGAGGCTCTAAATAAAAATCTACCTAAGCAACAGAGACCTCCAATGCAGACATCCAAGCAAACGCTACCCCAAAACAAAACACGTACAAAACATAGCACACAAAGTCAGTGTGCCAAGCAGTCACAGCCCTTAAGGCTGAATAACACACCTGATACCCTTGTTATAGGTGACTCTATTGTCAGACACACTGATGTCCCACTCACCAGGCTGAATAAAGAGAAGGTCACAGTGAACTGCCTGTCGGACGCTAGGATCCGCCACATAACGCAAGCACTCAGGTCACTCCAAAGCAAATACAAATATGACTCAGTCATTGTACATGCTGGCGTGAATGACCTGAGACGTACCTCCCTCGACTACATGAAAAGAGACATAGAGGAGCTCTCTGATCATGTAGCCCAGGCCGGTATGACCCTGACCTTGAGCAGCATCTTACCCTCACCTAGAATGATGCCACAGTATAAAGATAAAATGATCGATTTTAACAACTGGCTAAAATTTTGGTGTCACTCAAAGGGGATCCAGTGTCTGTCAGCCTGAGATGACATGCTCGACAAGCCACGTTGCTTCACTAGGGATGGCTTGCACCTGTCACCCCTGGGCTTTCAGATATATGCAAAGGCTCTTGCCACCCCCATAGTGCCTTTTTTAGGCAAGGCTCAAAAGTCAAACCCACCTCCATAGACAGCACAAGGAACAAGAAACTAAGGGTAATGCTGCTAAACGCCAGAAGTCTTAACCTCAAGATGCATGCACTCGAAGCTCTCCTCAGTATGGAGAACATCGATATCTATGCAGTGACAGAAACCTGGTTCAAGGCTCCAGAGAGCACCCCAGCACTACCAGGTTATACCTCATATCATGCTTTTCGGCCCCAAAACCCGGACTGAACCACAAAAGGAGGGGGAGTTTCCATATTTATCAAGGATATCCATACCTCCAGGTTAGTGGCAGTGCACGAAGTATCGGAGACCATCCATGTGCAACTGACAGAGGGCAAGACTGCTTTTCAATTTATAGCATCCTACAGACCACCCTCTCAAAGTCAGGAATCCCACTCGGCTTTCCTGAAAACATTGGAAAACACTAAGATCTCTCCAAACACCATTATATTGGGTGACTTCAACTACCCAAACATAGACTGGGAGCATTACTCATGCCCCAGCACCTTAGCCCAAAGGTTCCTGGAATTTATAAACTCAAATTCTATGGAACAACTAGTCACCACTCCCACAAGAGGGGAAAACATACTAGACCTGATCATTACCAACATGGGGACTCTATGCTCCATACCAGAAGTATATCCCTCATTGGTAAGATCAGACCATAAATTAATTTCACTGGATATCCACATCCCGACCCCATCCCCAGCCCAGAAAACCACAGTGAAAAACTTCTCAAAAGTGAACTTCACACTTCTCAAAACTGAAGTGGAATCCTTCAAGGCCCCAGGGCCAGTGGAAACTATGGCCCAAACTGTAGAATCCTATATAAACGCATTCTACGGACATCTCCTGGAATGCATGGATCATGCTATCCCAAACAAAATCAAGACCCAATCATCCAAAGGCAGGTGTCCAGTCTGGTGGAACCCAGCCATAAATAAACTGTACAACAGAAGGAGGAAGCTACTACATGATAAAGCAAAATCCCTAAAAGGGAAGGCATCTCTGATCAGTACTAGCAAAAAATTACAATCCCTCATAAAATCCTCCAAGGCCAGCTTCAAGAAAAACATTGCAGGGGACACTAAAGACAATCATAAGGCTTTTTTCAGTTATGTTACGAACCTGGGATGCAACTCCCAGACTTGTTCTGAGTTGATTCTACACGACAAAAAATACACTGAACCCACAGACATTGCCAATATCCTGGCAGACAGGTTCACTGCAAACTTCTCCCCCCTCCCCCCCAAAAGAGCAAGTATCTATCCCGGCAGAGTGCAGCCTCCCAAACATCTCTGATGCTCAGGTGAAGGCCGCCCTCTCCAAAGCAAAAAACACTGCTTCCATGGGACCAGATGGTGTCCCGGGTTGCGTCCCACATGAACTCCAAGAAAAACTGCTGTGCAATCTCAGCCTCACTACAGGATATGTGCCCAAAGAATGGCGTACAGCAACAGTGGTCCCACTCCATAAAGGTGGCACCTCTGCGGACCCTGGAAACTATCGCCCCATAAGCTTGACTAGCCTAGCATGCAAGGCTATGGAGAGAATCATCATGGAACTCATAAACAAAGACATTGGGGACCTACAGACACTAGATCCTACACAATTTGGCTTCATCAAGGGCAGATCCTGCCTTTTGATCCTGGTCGACTTCTTCGAAACAGTCACCAAGGCCATAGATGAAGGGAAGGTAGTCCACACAGCCTATCTGGACCTCGCAAAGGCATTTGACACAATACCCCACTCGAGCATCATAGATAAGCTATCCAGCCTAAATATAAACCCCTATGTCACAAGATGGGTCGCAAACTGGCTCAAAGACAGAACCCACAGAGTCAGAGTTGCTGGAGCCATGTCAGACTCGAAACCGGTCACAAGTGGCATCCCACAAGGTTCTGTCCTGGGACCTCTCTTGTTCGGTATTTACTTTTCTGAGGTACAGGCCAACGTGGGAGGACTACGGCTCACCAAGTTTGCAGATGACTGCAAACTGGGTGCCATAATCGACTCTCCAGCTGACACAAACATCCTTCAAAAAGGTCTCGCAGAGACAGATAACTGGTGCCAGAGCCATGGTCTAAAGCTAAATGCCAAAAAGTGAATAGTCATACCTCTTGGCAAAAACAATGTGCCCACAAATTACCACATAGGTGGTAACCCATTAAGTACAGAGAAAGTAATTAGGGATCTGGGAACCCAAGTTGATAGCAATCTCTCCTTTGACAACCACATTGCCAAAGTGGTTAGAAAGACCTTCTACATAGCCCACCTCATCATGAAAAGATTCACATCTAGATAAAGAGAGGTAATCGTGCCCCTTTATTCATCCCTCATCAGGCCCATCATAGAATACAATGCCCCCTTTGGGATGTACCTTACCCGACACCTGCAGCAATTAGAAAGACCCCAAAAGTACCTCACCAGGAGGATCAAGGGACTCAAACAGATGCCATATGCTGCTCGGTTAAAAAACTCCAGCTCTACTCAGTTGCATACCACCTACTTTGAAGCAATCTATGCCTGACATATAAAGCTATGTCCAACCCAGAATTAAGAAAATCCCAGGTTCCAGATGGAGGCAGCCAAAAGTAACACTCAAACAGCAAACCATGGAAACTCTAATCAAATACTTGAACGCAGAAAATAAACCTGCGTTCAAGTATTTGATAAGAGTTTCCGTGGTTTGCTGTTTGAGTGTTAACTTTTGGCTGCCTCCATCTGGAACCTGGGATTTTCTTTGTTTTTTACTTGTATTCCAACCCAGAATTAATGGACATGCTCCACCTCAGTAAATCTAAATCCCTTAGAGCCACACGCTCGAGGGACTGGAACCTCAGCACAGAAATAAATAGAACATGCTGGAGGGACAGATTCATAACCCAGAGGCTCCCTTTGCTCTGGAATAGAATTCCAATTCATGTTAGGCAGAGCACCTCACTGACTCTCTTCAAGAAGAATCTTGATGATTGGATGGGAGATCGTAGGTTTGTCCCGGGGATTACTTCCATGTCACTATTAGACAGGCACAGTAAACTAAACTTTAAAAAGGGCACAGTATACTCAAATCAAGGGGTGGCGTAAGCCAAACACAATCGGGCTAGGCTTATAAATGCCCCAGGGCAGATAGCCTAGTATGAACCTATGAATACAGGCACAATTCACTATATGACTGCAGTTAGATTACAGCTCCTACATAAGGACTAGAGAATTTAGTACTGAATGCAAGATCCACAGCACAAATCTGATTTTTGCTATGCTTCTGGAATTTATAGTGGATGGCATAATCATTGGATATTTGGGAGGAGATGTAAGGCCTGTATAAAATGAATGGGTAGCCATGTATGACTGTCAAGATATTAAAGTTCTGCATATTACTGGATTGATGATAGTAGGACACAAACCACTGTTCCCCTGACTATGCACACACACTTGCACATACATTTTGACATACACAGAATGTGGCGGCCATGCTAATCTACCACACATGAAATTATTTAGATCACATCTGCAAAACACTGTATGTGATGATTGCAACACCACTAAAATATGTATTCTCCTTGTCAGGGTTGTCTTATAGATGATGCCATCATCATTATATGATCTGGTTAACATATCCTCTTATGAGAGTGGTGTGCAAAGGGTGAAAGCTGTATTTCATGTTGTGTTTTTAATGTGCAGTTATACTTTAAGAGTCAGATTTACAAACTACATGCAAACAGTTGTCAGGAATGCACGTAGCAGAAATGAAACATTTTTTCCTAGTATGTTGTGTACATTTCACACTTAAATTGTTACATACAGACACAAACACATTTATTGTGATCATATCTGAGCAACCATGTCTGTGAATAATTGTTGTCCACATTAGTATAAGTATTAGATAATGGGAATGTGTATTGTCAGTATAAAGACATACATGGTATGTAACAAAGCATCTTTGGTATTTATTTCTGCAGTGTAGTTGACATTTGGAAACAGGTACTGAGATAACAGGTTTCAAGCGTATGGATGCAGATAACACATGGCTACAATATAAACATATGTTCAGTCTTTAAAAAGTGCCTTCCCTTTGGTTGTGTTTCTACATGTGTTTTATTGGGTTGAAGACTGACTGGGCAGTAAGCATAAGTAACACATGCTATTGAGCACGTTTCATAGTGCACTGCTGACCAACTGGTTTGCATGATCAGCAAAGTCTTTGTTCATGCACGATATGCATTTAAGGACTCCTACTTGAACTATACAAGTACTTATCTATACTGGCTATGATAAACATGACTAAAAGATATTATGGTGATCACATATAGTTCATATCTGAAATGCTGTGTCATAAATTGTCTAACCTTAAAAAAGGACTTATACTGCTTTCCCCATTGACATATAGTTAAGTGACAAGTAAGTGAAGCCGCTGCTTCATTAATAAAATTATGAGATTTCAATTGTTTGCTTTCCTCCGTGCAAACGCTCTAAGTGAGGAGGCACAGCAGTCAACATTTTGGATAGTAGTAAGTGTACTAAGCACACCTGCTGTCTAGCTGACTTTGTGGCAGCAGGTGTAAGAGCACTGAGCTCGTATTTTGAGCCCTTATGATACAGGGAATGGATCCAGCTGTATCTAATATTTTTAAATATGTACTAATGATGTAATTAAATAATTACATGCGATCATTGTTTGAACTGTGAGAGGCAATGAGTACAGTGAAGTACTTTATAAAAACAAACAGCACTCAAGTGATTTATGTCAACAGTACACATATGGAGTTACATACTGATATATTCATCAGACTAAATAAATAGTTTTTACTAAATGAAATTGTAATACATGTGCTTTTATTCTACTTTAACAGTGTGTTTCCTCAGTGCAGCAGGGTTAAGCAGCATTCTGTGGAGGCAACCACACCATGCCATTGGACATGAAGATACATCCACTGTAGCAAAATGCCTCACAAATACAGAGATTAAAAAGTGAAGGGCTCCATTGGGCATTTATGTAAGTGTGTGGTGTGTGATTCTCTTTTTTGACTTTGAGATTAAAGGTGGCAAAATGGAGTAGATAGGAAAATGGTGAAGGGGGGAAGAACAAAGGGAAAGCAACAAAGGAATATGCAAGAGGGAGGTAGGAAAGAATCGTAGCTATTCACTTCTTCAACAGTATAAAATAAATATGTATAGAATATCAAATGAGTTTGGACTGTCATCTCAACAAAGATGGGTAACAACAATGCAATCATGTTGTCTAGGCAATTTGACTGAATCAAGTTTGTCGAGAAGACACGTGTGAAATGGAGAGATATGTATGGGGCAATATTTTATTTTTTTTGGGGGGACTGGTGCCCAATTATGAGTTTTTATTACAGTGAGAGAGGAATGTTGGGTAAGAGACATAGGTATTTCTGAGTCAGATAAGTAGGGTACGTCAGGAAGCAGATGCGACAAACAGGACAAGACACAAGGACGTTGAGGGTCACAACAGGTTGGGGACACCGTGAGGAGAGATAGAAAGGGGACAATGGATGCCCATGCCAGTCAAACATGGGGATACTTATAATCTAGTCCACACATGCAGAACTGTTTTCACACCATTACAGAGAGCATCCTCTCTATCCAGCAGACGCATGCACCAATGGTGACAAAATCCCCACCTCTGTCACTACTCCTAGAGGGTACCACTGCACCAGCTGCTGGGGTAATGCTACCTGATGTGGAATGGCCAAGGTAGTGCAGGGGCAGCAGAGACAGCACTGCCAAGTTGTGTGCCCAATGTGCTGGACATTGGTGCAGGAACCGGTGGAGCATGGGCAGGTTGAGCCATGGAGGTTGGCCTACCTCCCTGTGCTGTAAAGCATTTTGTGATTTGTCAGAAACTGATGACATGAAAATGTTGGGTTGGGGAAAAGAAAACAAAGAGATAATTAGTACCATCCCATGTGACATACAATAAATTAGCACAATATAAAGAATTTATTTCTACTTTTACATCTAAGTATACTTTTTAACAACTACAAACTATAACTGATGATTGCTCCAAGTAATCCTTACAATATGCATATATTGCACATATGCTTGATATAATAATACAGATTAAGTTAACAGCATGGCATGAATGATGCCAGTTTTGTTGAAATTATTAGGTAATATTTTAAAATAATTTTACTATATATTTGTGGGACTTGAACCCACAGCATCTGAATACACTATTATGACTGGCTACTACAGTTGGCTTGTGCTACAGACTGAAGTATGCATGCTTGATTTTACAGTTAGGATATCCATGCTTACTTTGCTACAACTGTATAGAAGAGCAATACCTTAGGTAAAATGATAGTTATGTTGTGCTGTATACATACCCCTTGTTTCTGTAAGTCTTTCTAAATGCTCAGCATGGGCCTCCCTGTTCACTGCTATCTCCTGGTTGGCTACCGAATGAAAAAGAGAAAACAAGAGAAGAGCATTAAGAATTGTGCATGCCAGTCTTAATGCTGCATTCTATCTAATTTAAATTATCTTTATCTGTATACTTAGACAACTGTTGGATGTCAGCACTCATAAACTCATCCAGCAGCTGGTTGAGTGTATCCTGCTTGTGCATTTTGAGGTCATTAAAGTGGCACCTGCATTGCTGTCCAGTGCATGGAATGCAGTTGTACTGGGGACAGCCTTGCTCAGACTATTCCAGGCCTCAGATTTGTACTGAGACCTAGTATAATCCCCCTACAGCAGTTTTTGGTTGTGGTTCTTTACAAGGAGTCCAATAAAAATTCTGTATTCCTCCACACCCCACTTGTGAGTCTTAAATTGGACACACTCCCTTCTAGCTCCAGACATGTCTGCTCAGGGCAAACAGCAACAATTTAAAGTGTTTTCCCACTAATTCATGTTATTGCATTTAAAGTCAGTGTGTAAACCCGAACAACCATGCCAACCAAGTCTGCATGACTTTAAGCAGAGAGCAACAGTGTGAAGCATAAAGAAAGGCAGTTTATGATCTAAGAAGGGTAATGAGACAGTTGGCATTAGTTTTTGGTTTGGATGCTGCTGTACCTGTTTGTTTATTAAACTACCTGGCTGATAAATAGGTGTTATTAGGGCACATCAAGATGTTTTGGTTTGGAGTTAGTATAATGGTTAATGTGCTGGCATAATGATTAAGGTGTTTACCTCACAGACACAAGGAACAATGTCTAATTATTACATTTGCTCACTGGTTATTGTTTAGACATGTAATAGTCCACAGACAAATTGCCTCATATGAACCTATACATAACAAGCTGGAAGGGAGAATTTTCTATATAGGTGGATCAAGTTCTGTGAATAATAAAATGAATGTATTCATATCATAAGATCCGTCATAGAATAAATAATGGAATGTGCAACTAAAAGGGCAAAGGTTGAGGCATTAAAATGATGCATCAAATGACTGAAGAAGAATAATGGAGGTTTCTTATAGAATGTGTTTTGGAGAAAAAGAAACAAACGAAAACTGTATTCTTGCAAAAAAAAAAAAAAAATGAAAGAAAATATTTACAGAACTTAAGGATATATGAAAAGAGTCATACTGGTAAACTAGAGTAGGTGACAAGCATAAAGTAAAAGTTCTGCACTGGTTTATGGAAGAAATGGTAAAACTTAAATACAAAAGCAATAATTTACTTAATGAAATAGTCAATCAATAAAAGGAGTCAGTATGAATATGGAATCACGTGGTACATAAAATACACAAAAAATGTATATATAAGTATGCGTATACAGGTTTACAATCACTTTGGAAAACTGCATTCGCTCGAGAGTGACTATCTAAAAATACAGTTTTCCAATTGGCAGTTTTGTGAACCCAAATACATTGACTACACCACATCGAATGGGCAGTGTATTTCGAGTATTTGAGTTCAGAATTTTGAGTGGAGATCGCAGTTCAGTGACGAACAGGTAATTAACCCATTTCTTCACTGTAGTACGATCTTGGAGTGGGTATATAAAGTTTGGCTTATCCCCCTGCAACATAGTAAACTTGATGTGCTGTTGACTGAGTCATGGTACATGATAGTGCATAGCTTGGGTTACTGATGTCACCACCTGGTATGTCCAATACATCGAACTACGGGAGTCGGTGTATTCAGTTTTGAGTTTGCTGCTTGCTCGCTGTTGCAGTTTTCCAGATTTTGGTGCAGTGTTGTGGCCTGTTGATAAATACAGTTTCAAGGTTTCAATAGTAATCTCATATATATGTGTGTGTGTGTGTGTGTGTGTGTGTGTGTGTGTGTGTGTGTGTGTGTGTGTGTGTGTGTGTGTGTGTGTGTGTGTGTGTGTGTGTGTGTGTGTGTGTGTGTGTGTGTGTGTGTGTGTGTGTGTGTGTGTGTGTGTGTGTGTGTGTATATATATATATATATATATATATATATATATTATATATACATTTATGTGTGTGCGTGTGTGTCTGTGTGTGCACACGTGCATAACACTCTACTGAAAACCATACTTTTGAATGGCAAATGTTCATATATCAGCTAATCAAAAATGAAAAAATGAAACTAAAAACATGTCCTTCGTGACAAGCCGCTTGTACCTCCTGCTAATTATATATGCCATCTCTAATATTGAAATACATTGGGGAAAGGGAAAAGCACCCGATACACTCTGCATTGCGAACTCATAGTAAGTAATGCTGACATTCTTCAATCAATACCTCTTCGATCAATATTCTGAATGCTCAGCCAACCACCTGCCTGTCATATATATTTTATTACAGTTTTAAAAACAGAAGAAAATATTTGAGAAGACAGATATGTCATGCCTGTCAATTAAGCTTTTAAAAACAAAACATGAGAAACAGAGATACTCACTGAAACTGATTACAAATTATAAGCAAATTTACTTCTTGTTGAATAAATACTGTTTTTGATTATTTTAGAAATGAAAAGGGTGGGGTATGTATTTTTTAAAGAATGGCGTATGTATAGCACAGATTAAGCTAAGTAGAAAGAAGTTAGTGGTGTCAGATCAAAAGAATATATTTGTTCAGAAGTTTTAGCCATACTTTGGATCATTTGACAAAGTGTAGTATATGACGGTTGCTAGTTCATAGTTTTGCTTGTTAATGGTTTACTAGTTCTACATTACATTGTTTAAAAGGCAGCTGCCAACTTAGTACAATGACAAAGAGACAGAGCACTCTTAAGGTGGCACAGATTTTGGCATGAGTCAGTGTCATTAAAGGGATAATCGGGGATCAGTTTGTTGTAGAGTCTGGCATAGTTTACTGTTCTCAGTAAAAAGAGCTAGAGTTAACACTGTCTGCATGACCAAGGTATAAACATGTGCTCTTAGACATGATTTCGAACAAAAGGATGATTGAAATTTCTGTTGGCATAGTCTCTCCACATAACTGTCCCTCAAAGCTTCCTGAATATGAAATAGCTTGAAGACTGAACCATCCAAATGAGTAGGAGACCAGCTTGGTAAAAGGATATTTTGGGAAGAGTTCAGTAATGAAAAATGACAGGACCTGCAATGAGGAGAATATCGTCTAAAAGAATACAAGAGGAAAAATAGACAGGTCAGTGTTGGCCATATGTGAGATTAAGAGGAGAATGATGCATAGGCAGGTAAGATAACAGAATTATATAAAAGTTTATTTGGGGTAGCTTAATAAATTAAGGTTTGTTGCATTAAAAACAAAGCATCCATCAATAATCTCACTAACTAGTGAAGTCATGCTCTGGAGTAGATAGATAAAGTCTTGACTCTGACCCAGGCATCCTGGTTATGTTAGCAAATAGAGCATGCAAACAATGCTAGGTGAGGATGGCTGAGTCTATCCTGCATGGTAAGAAATGTGCTTCTACAAGGTGCGGTTTATCACAGCCCTAGAAAATGCTGGAGCTTGAAAAGACTCTTGGGATGGAGGGACCAGTCAGTTCATGTGCATGTGTGCTAAGGGACCAGGGTAGAATTCACTCCCTGGACCATGGCCTATTAGTCAGTCTTCTTTTGTGAATGTCACCATGCATGGGTTGAGGAGTTAGCAATCGCCTTCATGGGTAACAGTGAAAACTCTCCGGTCTTCTTCGCTTTTCAATGCACCTTGTTGGCCATTGGGAAGGGAGAGGGTCAAATGTATGCTCTGTCTGGGTAGAAATATTCCAGTATATCCTTCACCAGCAGGGACAGTGATAGAGGACTCAGAAGGACAGAAATGCTGCCACATCAGACATCACTTTCCCAGTAAGATCTGTATGCAATAATAGTATTCTGTACCCCCCATCCTAGTATTTTATTTATACTATCATGTCATTGGCATGGAAAGGATTTAAGGGTACTAGAAATGTATATATACTTCCAATAGTTTTATTCTACCATGGTCAGTGTTGCTTCTGGTCATCTGTTTTTCAAGCTCCTATAATTGCAATGCTTAAGATAAGCTGCTTACAGTTATACTTGCTTTATTTGCTTTTGCTATATTTCATATATTGTATCAATTTGCATTTCTGATATTTTTATCTAATCCTTGCACTGTATGCATCTATGACTTCTTTAAAATTATGGCATGGTTAAATATGGATGCTTGCTTATCAGACCACTTTTCTGCTATGAATAAAAGTTCAAACAAACAAAAAAATGCATCTGATACTTTATTCTTTTACAAACAATCGGACAACTTCAACAGTGGGCATTTGTTTGGCCACAGGCATAGTTTATACAATCATTCAAAGTTATGCCATTTGAAGTTAACAGTGATATCATGTATATCAAATAGGGAATAAAGGGGAGCAGTATGCAGCAAGACAGAAGCATTTTGAAGATTAAATTTACATTAGTAGTTTACCTTTTCCTGGATAAGGAAGAAGGAACCAGAGAGGGGATGGGGTTGCTGAAATGAAGGGATATGAACATTTTTGAAACTGTGAGCTGTGTACTATAAAACAAAGCTGCTGACTGAAAGGCAGAAGGAGAAAAAGTATATTAACTGAAAATAAAAGGCAAATAATTTAATTTGTTGCCTTCATGTTTTAAAAGTGTATAGTAACAAACATGTTTTTTTTAAATAAGAACTACAATTATTGAATTATCACTTATCACACAGGCAATCATGCTTTATATAAATAAAAATTAACTATGTCAACATGTTTTTAGTTGCAAAAAATATACATCACATATAATCTCCTGTACAGTCATTTGTCAGTTTAACATTGCAAAGCTCATTCATTTATCACTTTCCCTTAAACTTCGTTCATCCTCCAAAACATTTATCTGCATGTTTTCATCCCACAATTCCCTTTTTTCTATGTAATTAGTTGGTACCCTTTTCTAAAGCTCTCACTTCTAGTTATTTTATCTGTTATGATATTCACTACTTCTAGTATGGTTGGGTCCGACTTTGATTTCCATTTTCTAGTAATTTCTTTTTTGGCAGCTAGCAAAATTAAACTCAGCAAGGCGTAACTATGCAAAGGCATTTCTAATTTTGTATTCCAGCTCAAAAGAATAATTTCATTAGCTAGACCAATTCCATCACCCAGTATTTCTGACCATGTAGTCTGCATGGAATTTTTAAAGAATGCCAACTCTTTGCAATTAAAATATGTTTCTGATCATTTCTTTCTTCCCCATCCCACAACCAACATTTGAAATTCACCTAAAGAAAAATTATTCCATATCAAATATTTTCAAAAATGTCTTCAAACGTGTACCCTCTTTTGTTATATTTTCCCATCTAACCCTGGATACATCCTCACTATTGCAAATCAAATTTCAGTCCCCATGTATAAGTAATATACTCCAATCAGATATCCATCCCAATCCTGGGCCCATCTGTACCTCCCATGTAACCTACCCATTACCCCCAAGCTGCTGTTCCTCCACATCCACCTATAATCTCACAGACACCACCACCTATACATCTTTACCTAATACCAGTAACGCTGACCTTCTCATTACATGCTTTAATCTCAGAAGCCTTGAAAACAAAATTACCTGAATTCCATGCCACCCTTGCCTCCTACTCCCCAGACATTGCAGTCATAAATGAAACCTGGTTAAAGCCCCACATCAAAGACTCTGAAATTGCTACAAATGGTTACAATATTACAATACAGGACAGGATAAACAAACATGGTGGGGGTGCAGCAATTATTTTTAAAGAATCACTTCATCTAGTAAAACTAAACTGTTCCCCACCAGACATCTCTCATGCTGAACTCCTTATCACTCGCCTCAAAATTAATCCTCACAAATCCATTAACATCATAGCCATCTACCTACCTCCAGGCAGCAACCTGCACAACATAGAATCCCTCCTACCCTGGTCAACTTTTTCTCTATCCCAAGAAACCATCATTCTAGGTGATTTCAACCTAGACTGGTTCTTCTGCTCCTCCAACTCCCCTACCTCATTTATAAATTTATACAACTTTACCCAAATATTAACTACCCCACCCGCATCAACAAGCACTCCAATAAAAAATCACTTCTAGACTGTATTTTAACCAACAAACTAAACCACGGATACCAGGCAGGCTGTCTACCAGTCACACTAAGTGACCATGCCCCTACATTTCTCATTAGGAAGAAAACACATAACTAAATCTACATCTTGTACAAGTACAACCGTAGCAAAAAATATTTCTCCTATGACACCTTCAATTTACTACTACAAAACTCTGATTGGTCCCCATTAAAAAACCTGCAACTAGACCTAGCTGTAGAATACTTCAATAACAAATTCCCTGAAATATTAAATAATCTTGCTTGCCTCACACGAAACAGCTACCATGGCTTTCTAAAGAAGCAAAATAACTAATGAAACAAAGAGATAAGGCCCGGTCGCTATATCCTATGACCAAAAATAATAATGATCTCACCCTTTACAAACAACTTAGAAACCATGCTAAAAAAAACATCAAGGACAAAAGAACCTATTTCCTCACCTGCCAACAAATATACCAGCACAATCCAGAAATATCCTGGCAAAATATCAACCACCTCCTTAGCCCTGGTAAAACACGTACCCCTGCCCCCCTCACTACTAACTCCTCTGTGCCCTTAGCCTAACAATTCAGTTCCCAGTTCATTAATTCTATCACATGTCCTCTCCCCTTCCTCTTATGACACAAACTCCTTCTCCTTTATTCCCATTCCAACTTCCTACATACAAAAAACTCCTATGTAAATTAAAACCCTGTTGCTTAGCTGCCAACCAACTTCCAAATGAATACCTAAAGCTAGCTGCCCCATCCATCACCTACCCCACATCATTACTAATAAACCACTCTGTCTCCAAACAGTACATTCCCAAATTATGGAAAATCTCTCATATCATACCACTTCATAAGGGTGGCCCATCTAGAGACAAAACTAACTATCGCCCCATTGCCATTCTATCCCCCCTTGCCAAAATTCTAGAGAAATGCATCAACCAGCAGCTCATGAATTTGCTTACTACCAACAGCCTACTTTCCAGACAACCAGCATGGCTTCAGTCCTAAAGACAATACTAACTCAGCCCTGATAACCCTTACAGAGACCATCCGCCACCTCAAAAATGAAGGACAACTAGTCTCAGCCATTTTCTTAGATATGTCAAAAGCTTTTGATACAGTGTCCCATCAGCTGCTCCTCAACAGACTTGCCACTTACAGTCTCAATACTACACCCCTAACATGGTTTCACAGTTATCTATCTGACCAACATCAGGCCACTAAATGGGCAAACAGCCTCTCCCCATTATTACCAGTCACCATGGGGGTATCACAAGGCTTCGTACTTGGGCCCCTCCTCTTTACAATATTTACCAAGAACCTATATACTGCCACCCAGCATGTCACCATCATCCGATACACAGATTAATTCTTCCTTATCTGCTCAGCCCACTCCCCCACAATAACTCCAACACAAAATGCAATGATCATTCCAAGACATTGAAAAGTACCTCACCAGCCACCGACTCATCCTAAATCCAAATAAGACCGAGCTCATAATTTTCTCTAATAAATCTTCCAAACCCAGTACCCAATCCCTCTCAATACAATCTAACAACAGTACAATAAAATAACTCAACAATGAGACCAAGCTGCTAGAAGTAACCATAGATGACTCACTAAAGTTTGATAAACACATCTATCTGACTATAAAAAAATCAAAAAAATCCACTCTAAACTAGGTGCTCCGTGGAGGGTTAAACCTTACCTTACACAACAAGCTAGACACTTGCTATCCACACTCCTATACTACTCTGAGGTTTTTACTAACCTATCAAAAACTGACCTAAATAAACAAGCTCCTGCTATAACAGAATAGCTAAGTTTGTCAACAACCAACCTCACAGAGCACACCACTGCACTGCTCTCCGACAGCTCAACTGGCTAGAACATCTCAACCTATTATTACTAAAACAACTTTCACTTGTCCATAAAATCATATTCAACCCTACTGACTGCCCAGCTCTATCAAACCTAGTCCACCCAAATACAAACTGTAGACTCCTCAAATCATCCAACAAACTAATGTTAAAAGTAACCCAGTCTCATAACTATCACGGACACTCCCTCTACTCCCATAAAATAGCCAAAGATTGGAACACCCTTCTTCAACAGATAACTAAAAAAAAACAACCTGTCCACATTTAAAACTACCCTGAAAGACTATTTAAATGATAATTTGTTATGCCACCGTATTGCTCCCAACTAATATTATTCCTATTTTTCCCACTCATCTCACATGTTAGTCCAGATAGTGCTTATCCCACATAGGGCTATCCCACTATCTGTCTTATCTTTATTAATCTTTGTTCCTTCAGATGACCTAACTTGTAAAATTACATGACGAAGTTTGGTCTTTCAGAAGTGACTCACCTTGTAAAGCTACATGACTTATGCACCTCATATAGTAAAGAAAAAGTATTCCAGTCTGTTGTTATATGTTGTATAACATTTTTGTTAAGCTCATTTACATATTGTTAGCAATGTACTACTTAAACTAAGTTTACTGCTTGTACCTTAATAATGTTCTTTTTGTTGTCGAGCTTTTCTCCCTGGGTCTCCGCTGAAAATGTTTTTTTTCAACCCAGTCAGACAGTACCCGGTTAACAAATGTAAATAAATAAATAAACAAAAACAAATAAATATTCCCTGCTGAAAGCTGATTATTTCTCCCTGTGTTTTTTAAGCTACATTGTAGCAATTTTGGGTAGAATATAAATACATCCCACTGTAGTCTTCCCTTGCAGGTAACCCCTTAAATCTGCCATTATTATATTTCCCTTCCTCTTCTATCACTATTGGAGCTCCTGTAGCAGTCTAGAAGTACTCCTCTTTTGCCTTTCCCAGAAATTCTGCTGAATAACCAATCTGTAATCCTTTCTTTATCAAATTCATATGCTCAGTTCTTTCCAAATGTGCCTCATGTAGCATAGCTCCTTGCACTCTATATTTCTTAGTATAGTTCAGTACTCTTTCTTTTTCATACATATAGTACCTGTGAGACCATTCACATTCAAGGATAAAATGGAAAGTGATGACATTATAAGAAGTTATTATTCCCACCTGTTATATGTATTTCTGCAACCTCCCACCAAAAAAAAAAACATGAAATAAAATAAAAAATGACTGCTGCACCACTGTATGAATAAATGACATTCAGGACTAATGCTCCAAAAACAAATGTAGCTAAGGCAATTTCCAGCAGTTGCAAATAATATAAAGAAAAATTATGACAGTATGCTGAGTTTTTTTATCCACCTTGTAAATGAAACATGAATATAGTCTTTTAAAAAACATACATGTGACAAATCGGTTTAGATTATACCAAACTTCATAAAAATAACCGTACCTGCTCTAATGCCCCTGCTAGTTAACTTGGATTGGTCAAGGTGATGTTATACCCCAGAGAGAGTGGTTCTATTCCTGTGAACCACAGCCATGTCCATATTTTTTCCTTCTGGTTCTAGCACTTTGAATGGTGGCAGCACCCATGAAGGCACAAGGCCGCACTCCAAGCTGGTCAGATAAGGAGACCCTGATAATTGTCTACCTTTTTACAGACTTGCATCTGGATAAGATTAAGACATAGACGAGAAGAAGTGAGGGTAAAAAAGATTGACATTTGGCAGGATTTGATGATCCCCTGTTATCCCTGACAGAAATCACCTGCTCTTACCAACAGTGCTCTCAGAGGTACAGTGACCTACAGAAGCATAGGCCTGACCAACTGGCTGAGTAAGCTGACCAGGTAAGCATTATTATTATTATTTATTTGGTTATATTAAACATATGTTTTAAAAATAACTATAAGAAAGTTGCATAATTATAGGTATTTGCTAGAAGAAATATATATAATTGCAAATATGGGTAAAATAAAAATCCATATGTGTATGTCTGTAAATCACATGTATAGTTCTGTATGAGTACTCGTAGAATTAATTGTTCATGCATTTGCACAGAGAGCAAAAAAAAAAATAAATGTTTGCATTTCCATATATTTACATTTAGTATTGCATTATCTTACATGGTAGTTAAATTACATGTAGACAGTTTTGTCTAGGCCAGAAAATTATTTACTATTATAATAATTGCAAAGTATAGCAATTTGTTCCACAATACTACTTTTATGTACAAGATGGCTGAACCCAGTCAGGCATCACACCCTAGTCAGAGTACAGGTCAGGGTAGGGGCGTTACAATGTATAATGATTTTCTAACTTATAGTTAAACAGAAATGACCAGTTGTATTACTAAATTATTACTTCTATATATGCTCTTAAATCATCATTTTAGATGATTAGAGTTCTTAAAGAAGAAAATTATCAAAACACACATTTTTGTACAGCTAAGGAAATGAAAGCTTTCATGACTTGCTTCATTCTTCTGGGTATGTGCACCTTCTGACTGAGCATAGTTTATAAATTATGACATGATATTTGGAAAAAACATCCCACCAAAACTTGCAGCAAAGGGAAGCTTGGCAAAGTATGAGAATTCAGGTAGTAATACATATTTCAACAAACTCAAACTAGGCAGTCCAGCAGTATATGACAGGTCTTGCAAATTAGTACTAGTCAGGTAATTAATATTAAGGGAAAGGGTGAAAAATGGGTAAAAAAATCTGGTGTTTTTTCTTTGTAGATGAGGAATAGATTGCCTTCAGTAGGCATCAGCAGCAATAAAAACGGTAAGACTGGTTGAAGCAGCTGTTAAGCATGAATAAAGTACCAAATAGTAGTATGTGTTTAACTGATTTCATTAATATACATAGCAAAAACATTTATAAAGCATGGTAACTGTAACACTAGAGTGCATTTAGTACATTACTGATATCAAGAGTGAGAGATACGTCAGTATATAAGAGAAGTATTCTGTTTTTAACTAATTTCTTTAACATATATACAGAGATAACTAATTTATAAAGCATGGTAAGTAAAGGAACAGAATGCATTCATTACATTACTGCAACCAAATGTAAAATATATGTCAATATAAAAACTGCAGTATCACAAACTAATGAATTTCAGGCATAAATATGATCATTATGTCTGTATAATAGACTGCAACATGTAAACCCCACAAGATCCTGACAGCAACAAACGTTCCTGCAAAGTTTGCATTGGCACTTCTTATAAAATTTCATCCAAAGCATGCATAAGCACTTTCCATGCATTCTGTTTTACTTTAATAATAATTTATAAGAATAAAAAATGTTCTGAAGTATGAAATTGATTGTTGTGTAACATGATGTGTGATTTTATTGTGTCTATTTTCTTTTTTGCCACCCTTTTTTCTCTGTTTATCTTATTTTAAGTATGTATTCCTTTCTCGTTTATTATTTTCTTTCTAACCTATTTATGTTCCTTTTTTTAACAGATTCAAAATCCTCTGGATTGGACCTGGTATGTAGCTCCCAGCTTAGAGATGCTCACTCTCTGCTTATCTGGGGGATGTCCTCATAGGGTTGCGGGGGGTGGCAGCATCCCTCAGGGACCTTACATCTAGCAGCCTGGTAAGTGTCTCTAAACATGGGCATTCGGACACAGTTGAGGATGTGCTGGAGATGGTCATGGACAGAGGGAATCAGCCAGTTGAAGCCACTCTACAGTGGGTTTAAGACATGCTGTCATAGTTGGTGCCAGCTGCCAATGCAGGCCTCTACACCTTCAAAACTGGGATCCTCCACTGTCCCACCATCTGACAGTGGGAATGTTTCAGGCTCTAGGGACTGGGACTGCTGCTGGCACCTCCTCAGTCCTTTTTCCCTTACTGTTTTTCCTTCACCCTCTTACCTATTTCCCACATACACTACCCTCTTATATAAAAAAAAATAAGAAAATAGGGTGATCTCTCCCCATTAACAACAAAGTACCACCTCCTCCAGCACGACCCTCTTGATGTGTTCTGGCTGTGTCTCTCTCTCTCTCTCTTTGTTGAGTCTTACATTCTTCTGTTTTTCGTGTTTCCCCCTTCTGTTCTTTGAACTAAACAACAGTATGGCCATATAAGGATCCTGCTATATAAAAAACTCAAAAACCTGGTGGAACAAAAGCCCGAATACTGCACCAAGCAGCAACCCCACAATCTATTGAATAGGGAACCCAGAGGCACCAGATATAAGAAATTAGCACTTCACAATTTAATCACAGCAATCCCCTATATAAAACATTTTATACCTCTTTATATTACTGCACAGTCCACTGCTTGCCTTAGATCTATCAAGTGTGATAATGCATAGCCTCATCCATCTGCAATGTCTGAATACATATGAAGTAATAAGAACTCTATAGCTTTTACTTAGTACTTTGTATGTACTTAATGCTCAACTTTTGGCACTTGACACTTTTGTCATAAGTATGCTTTTTGCTTCAAAATGTCTTTGCTTTTTTTTATTCAGTGCTAATAACCTGTGCTTAGTTTATTTGTGTATACGTGTAGAGGTGCCCCTTGCAGATAACTACTATGCAGCTGCGAAGCCCCAGACTATGACTATCACCCTATACCTTGTACAGTATAATAGGAAAAAAGATGGCAATATATCTTCAACATCAAATGGTGAATGTTCCAATGCTCCTTATGTAATTTTCAGGGTCTGTCTAAAGGACTTGATATTATTATTCAGAAGGGGAGATGGAACAACATTTTGCACTTAACTTAGAACTGTAAAGATGGCAGACACTTTACAGCCATATACAGAACACATAATAGTTTGAAAACTATGTTTCACAGTTCTGTTGCAAATTTTAGTTTGCTCATTGCTAACTGCTTAACCCATGCAAACTGTGAAGACATGGTGATAACATCCATGAACCTTGATAAGTAACAGAAATGGAAACCTTATTAGAAGTTACTCGTAGTAGAACAGTTGCAATTCCAGCTGCATTTTGTCCATATACATGAGTAATATTATTAAACATGTAACAGAGCCTTTTTTGGCCTAGTTTAAATAGGAAAAGGAGTCTGAAACACTCTGTGGCTAAAATGTCTGTTAGAGCATAGTTAGAAAACATGTTGCTGCAGCTCTCACACCTACTAAGCATTTTGTTTCCTTCCTACAAAATGTGCTATTATGGGATTACACGGAACAAACATGCATATTGATATCTCTCAGTTATAATAAATTTCTTTGTTGTAAATATGATGATGTATTATATTTAGGGGTATTAATATGCAATCTGAAGCACCAAAATATATGAATAATGGTTCAGTTTCTCTCTATAAAGTTTGTGTACACACCGTTTATATCACTAGGGAATGAATATCACATGGTAGCGACACTGAAAAACTTGTGAAAAGTGAAAGACAGGATGGTCTGTAGTGAGCATGCATAATCCAAATTATATTCAAAGAGCATCATTTGAGGTTTTGATATGATATGATATGATTTTTCAGGCTACCCAAGGAAGCTGAGTACAGTCATCAATCTCCAGCTGCAGTAGACAGGACTGTGCAATACATTACGCCTGTAAAAAACAGAAGCAAAAGGAAGCTGCCTATTGCTTATGTTTTTTATAAATGTAACCAAATGAAGGAATGCAGATGATATGAGTTGTTAAGGTTTATTTATGCAAAGTCTTTTCATTGCTTTGGACCTTGATAAGTACATTTGCAGTTCATTCAAAAGACACTCTGCTTTTCAGGACTATTATTAAAGAAAATATATTAGAAAATGCCACATTAAAACCTGTAAAACTGCCTGCTTCAGTGTTGTATTATATACAGTCACCATAGAAAATGTGCATACAATATAGTATGCATGCTAATATCTATTAAAAGTAAGGACAAGTGTGCATCACAACGGTAGAAGACCTTGTCATTTAAAACATATCTGATGTAATAAATAGAACTTATTAATGGAAGGTGAATAAGATGTGGATGGCAACAGTTCCTTTTCATTCAGCAGCATTTCTTTACAATGAAAACAATGAAGACAATGAACTATTGCAAAACACTGTCATGAACATGTTGGTAATAACATTTTAATAGCAATAAAAAGGAACATCTTATTCCATTAATCAGGGTTAAAACATAAGATACCACTGGCTTGCAGAAACTTTGTGTTAGCAAATATTTTGTAATGATGAAGGTTTAACAGAGTCTTGAAATGCCAAATTAATACATTTAGCAACATCATAATCTGTATTATTGTTTTTTGTTTTTGTAAGTGCTGGATATCTTTAACTAGCAAAGACCAAAGTCCCTTAGATCATGTCATGCACAGAGATGGCTCATGGTCAAATGAGGATCTAGGGGAGGGTAACAGATCAGCCCCCCCCCACACACACACACAGGCCACAGTCCAGTTCCAGTGTCCCATTACTTGGCTGTCTCTCCCCAGTTACCATATATACTGTTCAAACTTGTCGACGTGCATGCTGTTTTCTTTTTTTAATTCTACAAAGATTAGATGTTTGGATTTAATCAATTTTTTTTTATTTCAAACACTGATGGCCTTTTTTAAACAAAATCAAGCAATCTTATATTGAAACAGCATGAGCAACAGTAAACTTCTCTGACCTTAGAACTTGCATTCATAGAAAATTCATCTGGCCAGTGGCATATTAAGTGTATCTTGGGCAAGGGCTATTTTCAAGACATGGGTCCCTACCACACATTTTTAGGACTAAGGATACATGTCATATGTTGTTTAGTCACATTCTTAATTGTATTAAACTATAATCCTTGTTTAACTAAATTAGACATTGTTTTAAATGTGTAATTTTGCACATTTTTTCCATTAAGCAATTATACAAAATTTTTGAACCAATAATGACAAAACTACCCATTTCAGAATATTTTAACCATAAAAGGCCACTCAAACTTCTGTCATTATAATCAGTATCAGTCAATATGCACAATCTCTGTAGAACTACAACCCATCTGTATAATTCCACATTAAAGAGAACATTACTAATGCAGAGGTTGCTGCTGGAAAACAGCTTTGCATTTCAGTGCTTTGTCAACAAATGGTGTGCCTGCTGCCCATAAATAATAAATTGTGTTGCATTAAAAAAATAGTATGCTTATGATATTGCCATAAAATTTCCTGAACTAAATCAGCTATGCAATATGGAATGGCTGGCAAATGACAGCAGAGTCATAGTTACTATGCATGAGTCCTGAGGACCATTATGGAGCCTAGCCTAAATTATCAATTGTTTCACACCACTGTCAGATTAAGTGACTTGCTCAATGTCACACAGTGGTAAATGAAGGTGGAAAGATTCAAACCCTGCACCCCTTCTACACAAAGCAGCCCATTAATGAGTTAAAGCTTTAGTCCTCTGCACTAACTGCCAGAGTAGCAGGTTTTACCTGGTCCTTTATAATCTGATCTTGTAGAGAAAATGTATCACAGAAATACACAACAAAAGCTACATAACGAGCGCAGAACATCAGGCAGTTCTGATCATTACTCCAAATCATGTACATTATAAGATTTGACAAATTTCAACTCATTTTCAGGTGCTGGTGACAGTAAAGAAGGTACTGCAGTGTATATATGTATATATATATATATATATATATATAGATATATCTATATATATATATATATTAATATATATATATATATATATATATATATATAGGTCTACTTTTCTTTGTCGAAATTTCATTATTTTGAAAAAGAAAAGTAGAGGACCACTTACAAGAAAGTGCACTTTCCTGAATAGCGGTTCAACGAACCGATAAGAAACAATGTGGTGCCGAAGCACACTACAGTGGAGAAAAGGGAATTTACCTGTTTCCCCACTGCAGTAAGATCTCGGAGTTAGTATATCTAAGTAGCGGGGGTATGGAGGGTGCTGTTTGTTGTGTTTTTTATCTGTTCATTGAACCGATATTCACGAAAGTGCACTTTTGTTTAAGTGTACTTTTGCGTAAGTGGTCCTTTACTTTTTTTTTTTCGAAATAATGCAATTTCAACAAAGAAAAATAGATCCATATATATATATATATATATATATATATATATATATATATGTATATGCCGCAGAAGATTTTATTCAATGATCCAGAAGTTATGCAAAAATCAGAAATATTACTGCATACAGCATACTATTTTTGGAAAGGGATGAGGGGCTTACATTTTTGGATTGCACCTACATATTGTCTGTCATTGTATGTATTATTTTATTCTTTACTTTTACAATTAGTACAGAAATATAGATTTCCTTTAAAACATTTAGTTCAAGTTTTACAAAATAAATACTGACAGCAAAACAAAACACTGTCACATTGAAAACAGACAGCATGAAAAACAGTGTGTGTGTGTGTGTGTGTGTGTGTGTGTGTGTGTGTGTGTGTGTGTGTGTGTATGCACATGTGTGTGCATGTGTTTGTACGTGTGTGTTTGTATGTGTATAGTATGCAGGATTGTATAGTGCGTTTCAAACAAAACCAGTTGATCGAGACAGCTTTCTTAGATTTCCATTTAGGGTTATTTACAAGGACAAATGAAAGCACTTTCAGCAAAAAAGAAATAGAATTGCATTCATAGTGGCAGAATGTCATAGACAAAACCTTCAGTATATGGTATTTTAAACAGTCTCAACCATTCAACCCATGTAATTTCTACAAGCTGCTAAATATAAGAAAGTAATTTTCAGAGTACAGGGATACCTTCCAGACTTTAGATTTCAGTGACATCTTTCACACTGCCTTCATCTGGGATACTGCTGTTAGGTATCTGATTTTTTCACTAGGAAGTGCCCTTCAAGATGTAACTGTTCCTCATTGATTATTTATGTATTCATTTATTTATGCAGTGCTGCATGGTGTATGGGGCAAGTTTGTGTGTTGATGTGAAAATTTATTCCTGTGTGTGAAGTGAATTGTTATGTCAATTCATGCAGTCATACGATCATAGGAATTTACTAGGCTATTGACCCAGAGGTTATTTCAAGCCCAGCCATTTCATCCTAATATAATACCATAGATACTTTAGTCAATACCCAGGACTGTACTTATTAATGGCTGCCCATGTCCAGGAAGGTTGTCGGCGCTATCCCCAGTAAGAATTTATGGTGCCCCATCCATTTGTCCAGGTTCCCTTTGAACAGTGTCATAGAGGTACTCTGCTTCACATGACTGGGCAGATTATTCCAAAGACGTGGCAGACATTGAGAGACAAATCTGTCCATCCAGCACCTCCTATTCAAGTCACAGGCCATATTTAGGTCCCTGGAATGGGTAGTTCTAGCCCCATTTGATTTAACGATATGCAGCAAATTCATTAGATTTTGGTTTGGGCTTACTGTGTAAGCCAGGCACAAGTCTCCCCTAAGAAGTCAGTACAATACTAAGTATAGTGACAGGGACTTTAATCAGTCTGAGTAAGGCACATGCAGGAGTCCTTTGATCTTCTTAGTAACAAACCTCTGAGGTGTCTCCAATTGCTGCAGGTGCTTTGTATGGTACATGGCAAAAGAGGCATTATACTCAATTATGGGCCTGATTAGTGAAGAGTATAGAGAGGTTATAACCTCCTTTGCTGCAGAGGCGATGCCTTTGCTAATTAAGTGTGCTGTGTAGAAAGCCTTCCTTACTATAGTAGACATATGGTGGACAGAGTTAAAGTCACAGTCTAATTGCAATCCCAGATCTCTAACCACCTTGAAGGGACACAGAGTATTGTTGTTAATTTGATAGTGTGGAGGGACACTGTTTTTACTGAAGGGAATGATGATGCATTTATTTGCATTCAGATTAAGACCATCACTAAGACACCAGACATTGTTCTGCGTAAGACCCTCCTGAAGTATACTGACATCATTTGGGGATTCAATAATTGCACCCAATTTGCAGTCATCCACAAAGCTGGTCAGCCAAAGCCCCGTAGTTTTGGCCTGAACTTCTGAAAAGTATATACCAAACAATAGGGGGTCCAGCACTGACCGTTGTGGCACCCCACTGGTGACAGATCTGTTGGCTGATGTGGAATCACCTGCTTTGACAGTGTGTGACTGGATTGTGAGCCAGTTGGCAACCTGTCTTACAACAAAGGGGGTTAAATTCAGTTTGCTAAGTTTATTGGTAATGTCTGAGTGTGGAATTGTGTCAAAGGCCTTTGCCAAGTCAAGGTATATTGTGTGCAAAGATTTGCCCTCATCGATGGCCCTGGTCACATTTTTGAAGAAATTCACCAGATTTAACAGGCAGGATCTACACTTGACAAAGCCAAATTGTGTTGGATCCAGGGATTGGAGGTCATCTGTCTTTATTTATGAGGCTCATGATGATACATTCCATGGCTTTACAGATGAGGCTGGTCAGACTTATGGGTCTATAATTCCCTGGGTCTGTTGCTAAGCCACCTTTGTCGACGGGAGTAACTGTTGCTGTTTTCCATTCCACAGGAACAAAACCAGTGATTAGGCTGTGATGGAATAGGGTATTTAACACTGATGTTAGTTCATGTTTTAGTTTGTTTAGCAGAGAGCCTGGGATGCCATCTAGAACCATAGAGACTGCAATTTTTTTGCGTTGGACAGGGCTTTAATGACCTGCTCTTCAGATATGTATGGTGGTTGGTTGGGGGCAAGGTTTGTGATGAGTTTGGAGGAGATAAGGGAGTGAAATTTTCGCCAAATCTGTCTGCTAGCAGGTTTGTTAACTCTGTGGGATCAGTGTGTGTGATACCTTTAGTCACTAGTTCAGCACATACTTGGGTCCTACCTTTTAAGCTACATGTTGTTTTGTCTTTCAGCTTTTCCCAGTTAGGGGTCGCCGCAGCGGAACTCCAGTCCGCTAATGATTGGCAGTAGATTTTTACTTGCCGAGTTGCTGGCTCTGATGCACAACCTTCAACGAAGGTATGCCCATTCGTGCATGTCCCCACACAGATGACGCTCTAGCTGAGAATTTAACAGGACAACGTCTTACTGTGAGGCGACAATGCTACTGCAGCACCACCACCACAGTCGTAAAAAGCCTTATGATTATTCTTGGCTGTAATTGCTAAGTTTTTTTCAAAGTTACCCTTAGAGGATTTGACATGTTGTCTTATTTGCCTGTTGAGGCCGAGGAGGGTGCTTTTCCATTGTTGTGGACTCACCTTAGTTTTCTTAGACAGCAATATTTTGCATTTGTTGCAAAGATTGTTGATGCTGGATGTCCACCGGTGAGCTTTTTTTAACTTTGGCTTTGATTCTCTCTGGAAAAGCTGAGTCTATACACTTATACAAGTTATTGTACAGGGCTTTAGTGTAAGCTTTGATGTAGCTTTCATGTCTAGCTTTGGGTGGGGCTCAGAATGCATTTATACCTTCCCCTGGGAGGATATAGTTTGATTTGGGGATGTTTTTTTTAGTCTGAATTACCCTTTGTGAGTTCTGGTGTTGGTGCCAGTTTGGAGTTGACTGATTTGTGGTCAAATTTAACTAATGAGGGTCCAACAGTTGTGGTGGTGCATCTGGTTCTCATGTTACTGAAGACCAGATCTAGTATGTTTGTTCCTCTTGTTGGAGTTTGAAAAAGGAACTTTTGTACTAGTGAGTTAAGGGTAGAGTAGGTTTCCCAGTTGATGGTGGGATAATTGAAATCCCCCATGACCAGAGTGTTTAGCAATATTTGAATTGACTCCAGTTTGGTGAAGTAGGCTTTGTGCACATCATGATCCATGGAGGGGGGTCTATTACTAGCTATGACAAATGTTTAACATCCGGATCTATGCATACAACATCAGGGGGATATATTTCCATAAGAACAAGAAATCTGATTAAGGTGAGAGACAAAAATTATATGGAAGAGAGGTTGAACTACAACTTTTAAAACTGAAATAAACAAGTTGGACAAACAGTTTAAGTATAGTGTGAGACAAGATAAAGAAAAATTAAAAGAAAATTTATATAAAGATATTAAGCATAATAGGAAACCTTTTTATACATACATAAGATGTGGAAGGAGTAAAGACACACAAACTGATAAACTGTGTTCAGATTCTAAAATTTATTCTCAGACACAACATATAATAAATATATTTACAAAATCTTATCCTGGTGACATCCAGGTAATCCCAGATACTGGAATCAAATTAGATTATATTGAAAAAGATCTACGCAAACTGGATCCAAACAAAGCACAGAGAGGAGACAGAATTAGTAACAATGACCTGAGAACACTTCAGCAAGAACTTATGGCACCATTAAATCTATTATTCACTAGGTCATATAAATATGGGGAGATTCCTCAAGATTGGAGACATGCGCTTATTAAACATGCCATCAAGGGAAAGGGGAGAAGGACAAGCCCAGATTCATATCTTAAGTCTACTTTCGTGTTGTGGAAAAATAATGGAGGAGGTAATATTGGATAAGTTATTGTCAGAAATGGATAGGTTGGGACTTGAAGTCATATATCAGCATGCATACGTTAAAAATATATCTGTTACCACCTGTAACATGATGCCCTATAACAATATAATAGCAGCTATGAATGAAAAAATGTGCTGTGATGTACATTATATAGATTCAACTTCAGCACTTGACAGGGTCATACACAAAACAATGATGAATAAATTAGTACAACTAGGTATTGATGTACTCTTGATAAGAAGGATAGCTGCATGGCTTACAAATAGGACATAGCAAGTATCATACAACAACTGGACAGGTGAAATCTTTGGTTACAGTCAATGTGTCCCACAGGGCTCTGTCCTAGACCCTTACTAGTTTAGATTATATCTTTCTGACCTAACCTTTTCACCTAATGTGTTCTACAGTCTATATGCAGATGACCTGAAATTGGGTAAACTGATTACATGTGTTACAGAGAAGGCATGTGTAGAAACTAACTTGACTAAATTGACCATTTGGGCACAGGGGAATAATATACTGATAAATAAATACATCAAAAATTAAGCATATGAGATTTGGGAGACATAAACTGGAAGGTGAATATTTAATACAGCACACAGTGATTCAAACTGTAGACTCATTTAAGGACCTGGCTATATGGGTAGATTCAGATACGAGTTTTTCTAATCATATCAACCAATTGTTTAATGGTAGTTACAAAACTATAGGTTGTATAAAAAGATTTATAAAGTCTAGGAAACCAAAAATAATGAAGTCATTGTTTGTTGGTTACATTATACCCAAAAGTGAGTATGGAATAACAATATGGAAACCCTATAAGAAAACAAGCATGAATAAACTGGAAAGAGTACAGCAGAAATATACCAAGGGTATCCATGGAGGTGAACATTTAAGTTATTATGAAATACTAAAATATCTGAACTTGTACAGTGTCTCTTACAAATATCTAAGAAGAGATCTTATTCGGGTATATAGGGCATTTAGAGACAACTACCTCTGGGAATGTTTGGGTTTATCAAAAAGTACTAGAGAATCATCAGATAACCTATGTAGAAGATTCTATAGGAATGAGAAGTGTACTAATTGGTTCTCTGAAAAAATAGCTGATGCATGGAACAGACAAACAAATTACATTAAAGCAAATACTAGTTTAGATATTTTTAAGAACAGCCTGGACACTTATTATGGGAACAAGTGTTTTGGTATATTGGCAAGCTAGAATGCCTATACTTGAAATATTTGTATGTATATACGTCTGTATGTATGTAGGAATGGGATCATACCTCCTTTGGTTCTCACATGTTCGTTTTGCAGTCTGAAGGTGTAGAAGGCATTGCAACCTTGCAAGGCCGGGGTACTCTCTAAGGGCTTGAACCAGGTTTCTGTGACTGCACAGACATCTACCTCCTCCAGTGATAGAAGTGCTTCCAGGGTGTGCAGTTTTTGATTTATGGTATTCAAAAACTGTGGGTCAGGGATATTACCAAATTACCAATCCCTCCACCTGTTTGGCCAGCTGTGTCCTAAAAAAAAAAAAAGAAGAATGCAAGCAATTCAAATTGTAATATAGTGAACTTTTATTTTGGCAAAAATATGAAGTCCTGTATTTTGCATTGGTTGTAGATCGGAATGTTCTGCACAGTCTCAAGTGTCTATGAAAAATGTCTCACTTTAGGAATTTGAAAAAGTAGCAACAATTGCTTTCTTTTTAGTGACTTGGTCATTGACAAACTTTCAGTCAGCATAAATGGCATAATCCAAATAAGCAACATGGCACGGATACTTCCACTATTCCACTATTCGTTTTTTAAGGGAAAGTTAGCTGCAGAATGAAATGACTGTACAGTGCAGTTAATGATACACAGAAAAGTAAGTAAGTGTATTTTTGGTAGATGTTTTGGCAAAAGGAGACTCTGAATTGAAAAAAAAATGGTAATTCTGTTCAAAGTTAAAGTCAAAGTACATTTTATTGTCATACAGATCGACACAGAGGAAAAAGTATGTATCATTGCACGAACTTTCCATACTCAGACTCGTACCATATGAACAACAGTTTGCAGAAGGAAGATAGATTAAATTAATAAAAATGTAAATTAAATTAAATAAAAATAAAAATAAAAAATAAGATACAAAAAAGTAAATACAGTAAAACAAATTTGAAAGCTCTATTTGCAGTACGTCAGAAACACAACAAATACAACAGCAGGAACAGACTCAGTAGAAATATAAGGATATGCAAAAAACTACTATAGAAAATAAGAGAGGCACACATGTAAACTTACCCACCACCAATATATGCCATAAACTTACAGTTCACTGTTTTCCTAGTGCAGACAGAGAAAAATGAAGTGAACTATTCAGAGAGCTTATGTAAACAGCAATGACATATTGCACACAAATTATCTTTTACCCATGTAGTACGTTAGGCTATGGGTTAGTTATTCAGCAGTCTGATAGCATGTGGGAAGAAGCTATTATTGAATCTGGATGTCCTGCATCTAATGCTTCTGTAGCGCTTCCTTGTTGGCAGGAGTTTGAACAGTACATGAGCCGGATGGTGTATATCCCTCAATAGATTTTGGACTCTGCCATAGCATCTGTTTGAATATATGTCCTGTAGGGATTGAAGGTTGGAGCCAGTGATTTTTGTGGCCTGTTTAACAATCTTATCCAGTGCCTTATGATCAGCTTGAGAGCAGTTTCTGTACCAGACAAAAATTTTGGTTGTCAGTACACTCACAATTATGTCTCTGTAGAAGGTGAGTAGGACCTGTGGGGTAAGGTTAGCTCTATGAAGTCTCCTAAGGAAGTGCATGCATAGTTGGGCTGTCTTTATAAGGTAGGAAGTGTTTGTGCCCCAGTTTAGGTCTTGTGAGATATGTACCCCTAGGAATTTGGTGCTATTTACTCTCTCCACTGCGGCACTGGCACCATTGATGATGAAAGGGTTGTGTGGCTTTTTCTTCTTCCTAAAATCGGTTAATATTTCCTTGGTTTTCCCAACATTTAGTGCTAGGTTGTTGCCAGTGCACCAATGAATGAGTTGGTTCACTTCTTTCCTGTAGGCCCCTTCATCTTCCTTCTTGATAAGGCCGATTACTGTGGTGTCATCTGCAAATTTAATGATTCTATTTGACTGATGCATAGCTGTGCAGTTATGTTAGAATTGTGAAAAGAAGTGGACTGAGTATGCAACCTTGTGAGATCCCAGTGTTTAGGGTGATGCTGTTTGAGTGATGCTTTCCAGATTGATCTATTTGTGTCCTTTCAGTTAGGAAGTTGAGGATTCGGTTGCATATTGTTTTCTATGCCCAGTTTACTCAGCTTAGACAGCAGTTGCTGTTGAATAACTGTGTTGAAGGATGAGCTGAAGTCTATGAATACTATGCGTATGTAACAGTCCTTATTTTCCAGGTGGTCCAAGATGTGATGAACTGTTAAGGCTATGGCATCTGCAGTAGAATGATTTGGCCTGTATGCAAATTGTAAAGGATCAAATCTAGTAGACAGGCAGGATGTTATGAGATCCTTGACCATTTTTTTGAAATACTTTTCCCTTGCTGAGAGATATATTGAAACTGTCCCTGGAGAGAGGTGCCAACTGACCAGCACAGTTTTTAAGTAGCTTCCCTGGGATCCAAGCAATAGTTTTTCCCAGTTCTGTCTGTTGGCCCTTGATGCCAGTTGTGGAAAACTCATCACACACCATCCTAATACTTGATTTAATGGTGTTGTCACAAGAAACTGGGATAAGGAAAATAGCCCTTTAGTCTGCTATGCATAAATCTCAAGAAGCATTTTTTACCAATTTGACAAAAGTGCTCATTCAAGAAACAAGCCATGGATAAACTGACCTGCTACTCTTTTACTGTAATAGTGTTACGACTATACATACGAAACACATATAATGAGATATCTAATTGTATATGGAGACTGATATGACAGGTTTAATGTTATCACTAAACCACAAATGGTAGCAACAGCTGGGTTTCTATCTGAATATATTCTGCAACTTTATTTTTTCCCCCAGCTTATATAATGAATATACATAAAATTAGAGGTGGCAATGCAAAGTACTATTTTTACTGAAAAGTGTCATTCTATATCAATGCGCACACAGATCAGTACATTTATAATTGCATATGTGTTTTGGCTCTGTGTGTGTGTGTGTGTGTGTGTGTGTGTGTGTGTGTGTGTGTGTGTGTGTGTGTGTGTGTGTGTGTGTGTGTGTGTGTGTGTGTGTCTGTTTGTGTGTGTGTGTGTGTGTGTGTGTGTGTGTGTGTGTGTGTATACAGGGACACACAGTTACCAATGTATCTAGGATATGTACCCTTCAGTCTATTTAGCAAAAATGAACTGCTTTATTTTATACTCCACTTAATGGCATGGCTTATCTTTCTGAAGAAATTAAGAAAGAAAAGCCTAGGCCAATTCTACAGATTTTGTATAAGTAATATTATTACTTCTTAGATTAACAGAAAACATAGTACCATTTGGTAGTCCACTCACATATGAAGGAGAAATAAACCCTTTAACCACAAATCAATTTCTAGACAATAGACTGAATTGTTTCTCGAGTATCAGCATACTAGAAAAATACCCTAACAGACTTCTGAATGCAGTTAAGTCCTTCCTTGATAAATATGCTCACAACCTCATAAGAACAGTATTTCATTCTGGCAATTTCTCTTTAGATTTGGACAGGCTGATTCACATTCTTTATAACATGCAGCAGCCACACTCTGTCTGCTTAGATGTGACAGAGCTAGTTTCCTTGCTTTTTCAAAATGCACTCAGCACTGACAATTTTTTTTTCTTTCATTCTCCAAATGTCATTGTTGTGTCTTTCGGCTTATCCTGGTTAGGGGTCACCACAGCGGAACTCCGGTCCGCTAATGTTTGGTAGTGGATTTTTACGTGTCGAGTTACCAGCCCTGACGCACAACCTTTAACGAAGGCACACCCATTCATGCAGGCCTCCACACAGAAGACGCTCTAGCTGAGAATCGAACGGGACAACGTCTTGCTGTGAGGTGACAATGCTACCGCAACACCACTACCGCAGGTATTCTCCAAATGTCATACTGATTCAAAACTCATTTTCAATCCTTCCTTTCTTTAGCACCAGAAAACTTGTCTCAACTGTTCAGAAAAAGTTATTGCACATCATTTCAGGAATTACTTCAAGAATTAACTCTGTACACCATCTGCATCGAATGACTACAATTTGGCTGTCCTTTTAAAATTTGAATAAGGGCATGACAAACACATACCTTCTGGCTAGCATTTCAGGGTTAACCTATTTCATAACTGTTTCTAGCAGGGCTGACTCTTATTCTTGGCATCATAGCAAGTTTGTATGATTTTAAAAACCAAGATAGTCAGAAAAATCTAATTTTAAATTTAAGTGTAGATGTATTAAAGAAATGAAAACAATCCATTACCTCAACATTTTCAGGCTTGGGGTGCTTCCATTTTAAGGCAGAGTGGGTATGGAATCAGCTTGTTCCAAATAATGAGATTTTGATACACAAATTTAAGTTTTCTGAATTTTCTGTTTAACTGAGTCACAACAGGTTTCAACGTAAATTCTAATGAACACAGTTGTTGGCCAACAGGACTGTAGCAACTGTAGAAAAATAAGGAATAAACAGAAACATATTCACTGCTATTTTTAGACTTTCACCAATGTAACAAAAAATAAATTCTTACAGTTTTAGCACAGCTCATATTCCAGTTAAGAAAACTTTTCACAATTTTTTTTTAAAGAGTGATAGCTTCCTAAAAGCCTTTCAGCTTTTATTTATACCAAATGTAGGCTGTTCTTCCATCCACTGGATAATCCTTTAAATTGTTTTGCTCCTAACACTCAGTGTGAACTCGGGCTTTGACCTCTCAGACTGTGAAGTGAGGGAAAAACAGGATTATGGTACATTTAGAAGGACAGTCAGGGAAGAGACTAGATAGCAGTAAAGAAGTAAGTGAAGAAGAGAGAGTAAGGTGGTATAAGGAATGAAAAAAGTTATGTCTTACCATAACATTCCATCTGTGTTGTAGATCTTTATTCATTCATTACTGATAAGAATTTGGTTCCGTCCCTCGGAACTGACACAGCCGTTTCCAAGCTCGCACCAGCCAAAAACTCTCAGCTAAGACCTACCCATAATGCCCCTCTCATATTCTCTTCAGATCGAGTTTGCCTGCCCCTATATTATAGAGATAGTAAGAGAAACACTAGGAGGCTTTGTCTGAGCAAATACCTTAACCAGGAGTTCCTAAAGTCAACCAGGAGTCCAGGCAGGGGGAAGGAGAGTGGGCAGTAATGAATGAATAAAGATCTACAACACAGATGGAACGTTATGGTAAGACATAACTTCTTTATCTGATGTTGTAAATCTTTATTCATTGCTTACTGATAGGACCGAGTCCCCAGCTACTTGAGTCCTGGGTGGCCCTAAGAAAGGATATTCCTGAGCACCATAGAACCAAAAGATGCTCATCTCCTGGAGGCCAAATCCAATTTGTAATGAGTGATAAATGTATGAGGTCTTGCCCAAGTGGCTGCTGTGCAGATATCATCCATAGAGGCTCTGGAATGAAAACCCACAGAACTAGTCATCGATCTAGTAGAATGAGCCTTTATTCTGGAAGGTAAGGAAAGTTTATTCTGATGGTAGATAAAAGTAATGACATTTCTAAGACAGGAGGATAGAGTCACTTTGGAGACAGGTTTACCCAATCTGGGTCCCGCAAAGGCCACAAACAATTGATCCATTTTCCTGAAAGCTTTAGTTCTGTCCAAATAAAAACGAAGCTGCCTATGAACATCAAGGGTGTGCAACAGATACTCCCCTCTGTTTGAATGGTGAGGGAAGAAAACCAGCAGGTCAATATATTAGTTAATGGAAAATCCAGAAATGACCTTGGGCAAGAAGGAAGGGTCAGTACGAAGTGACACCCTATCCCTGTGGAAGTTCAAGTAAGGTCTCTTGACACTCAAGGCCTGCAACTCAGATATTCTTCTCACTGAGGTAAGCGCTACTAGAAGTAAAGTCTTCCATGATAAAAATTTTATATCGCATGAATCAGAAGCCTCGAAAGGGGGGGTTGTTAATGACTGAAGTACCAAAGTCAAGTCCCAGGGTTATATGGGGGGCTTGACCGGAGGTTTAATGTGCAAACTCCTGTCAAAAAGGCTTTGCACAGATGGTGTGACATAACAGAAGAATTATCAAATCCGTTATGAAAATGTGCAATAGCTGCTAAATGCACAGTGATTGTTGATGCTGAGGCTCCTGCCTGTAGAAGAGTAGTCAGGTACTGTAGGATCTTCTGAATAGGCATAGAGAAAGGGTCTAAGTTCTGAATTTGGCACAAGTAGAGAACCTAGTCCATTTACTAGAATACATTTTTCTTTTGGAAGGTTTGTGTGAAGCCAGAAGAATCTCACAAATGGGAGATGAGATATCAGGCAGCCTAGCAATCATTGGAAGTGGAGGAACCAAGCTGTGAGTTTGAGGCTGTGGAGACTGGGATCAATCAATCCCTGAGGATGAGACAGCAGACCTTGAGAATGATCCAGGATCCACGGGCTGTGAATCAGATGAGGCCATAGGAAAGGAAACCAGACTTGACGGGGCCAATAAGGGGCAATGAGGATCACCCTGCTTCCCAACCTTTGAGCTTTCTGGAGGAATTTTGGGATGAAAGGAAATGGGGAAAAGGCATACAGTATACCCGGGACCAATTGTACATTAGAGTGTCCCTTGTTGATTCCCCCTGAGGGGGGATCAGGGCAAAGTAGCTTCTGCATTTGTTGTTTAAAGGGGAAGCAAACAGATCGCAGCAAGGCCTGCCCCAGCAGCAGAAGATCCGATCTGCTATTACAGGATTGAGGGAGCACTCATGCGGCATCAGGATGTTCCTGCTTAGGTTGTACACAATAAGTTTGTAACTCCCGGGAATGTGCATTGCTATAAGAAAGCGATTGGAAGCTATTGCCCAGTGCCAAATCCTCATGGCTTCCTGACACAGGGAGTAAGACCTGGTTCTTCCTTGTTTGTTGATATACTAGATGACTGACATGTTGTTCAATTGAATTGCAATGGTCCCAGAAGGGAGGGATGTATGAAACGTTTGCAATGCTAAGAGGACTGCCCTCAGTTCCAGGACATATATATGCAAACTGGCCTCCATGAGGGACCAGGTGCCTTGGACCATCTTTCCCTGGAAATGCCCCACCCTAACAGGGAGGCATCCGTGGTCACCGTGGCCCTAGGCTGGGGGAGACAGAACAGTTGACACCAAAGATTCAATTCTGACTTCATCCACCATAGCATTTCTTTCTTGCAAAGGTTTGTAAGGCGTATCATGTGGTCGAGTGGGTGGGTTAATATCAACCATTGTGAAGAAAGGAGCCACTGTAATATTCTCCTGTGCAACCTTGCCAGTGGTACAAGGGTAATGGTGGCTGCCATGGAGCTTAAGAGTTGCAGTACAAAGCGTGCTGGTACAGAGGTCTGTGGAAGAAGGGCTTGGATCTGGTGTCTTATTTTTGAAAGCCTGTGAGGAGGGAGGGAAGCTTGACAGGATGTTGTGTCGAAGACCGTCCTAATGAATTCCAGTGTTTTTGTTGGGATCATTTGAGATTTGTCCTTGTTGATCATAATCCACAAGCAGATAGTGAGGCCTTGAGTATAAGATAGGCTGCAGGTTAAAAGATTCCTGGTCGAGGAGGTAAGGAGCCAATCGTCTAGATAAGGAAACACCTGGAATCCTTGTAGTCGAAGATGAGCTACTACAACTGCCATACATTTTGTGAACACTCAGGAGGCTGTCGAGAGACTGAATGGCAGTGCCCTGAACTGGGGATGATCATCTCCCAGCCAGAAGTGGAGAAATCTCAGTGAGCGCTGATCCATCTTTATGTGGTAATACGCGTCCTGCAGATCTATAGAGCATATCCAGTTGTCCTACCCTAGAAATGGGACAATGGACTGTACCATGACCATCCAGAATTTTTGAGTTTTGATACATTTGTTCAATTGGCTGAGATCCAGGATTGGTCTCCAGTCCCCTGTATTTTTTGGCACTAAAAAGAACCTTGAGTAAAACTCGGATCCTCTCTGGTCTGGTTGGATTGGTTGGATGACTCTTTTTCTTAGCAGCTTTTCTATTTCTAAGGCTGCTACCTCCCTCTGATTGGGTGGCACATCAATGATTCGTTTGATGGGTTTGGTAGTTAAATTGAATGGTATCTGGTAGCCTCTGGATATTATTCTCTGCATTCAAACATCAGTAGTAGTAAGTTGTCAGGCTGGTAGGTGCAGAGAAAAATGACCCCCAACTGCTTCCAGAGGAAAGCAATCAGGCCACTGCTCAGGAACACTGATACGGTCAGCTGGAGAAGGAATCTCTTGTGCCCTGGTTACGCGGACCCCCTCTACCCCAAAAGGGGCATCTTCCAGATGAGTTGTCATCTCTGCCCCAGGGGATTGCTCACCACGAGTGTCACAAAAAGATCCTTGGGATTTCTAGAACCACAATTTCCCTCCCCTCTGGTTCCTGGAGTAGGACCTCTGGAGAGTGGAAAAACATTTGCCCACAGCAGACAAGGTTTTTCTCACTTCATGCTAGTGTGTCTCAAACTTCGGGACCAAAAAGTGCAGATTCAGGGTCAGGCATGTTGACGAAGGAAGATTTAAAGAGGTCTGCAAAATCACACAAACTCATCAAAGTATGACATCTCATGACAAGGCCTGATATGGCAGCTTGAGCTGCCCCCACGGTGGTGTGAGATATCAAATGCATCAAGGAGTTTGAGATAGATTCAAAGATAGCAAGCTGGGAGGTGACAATGTCACGCACCTCATCAGGCAGTGCGAGCACCAAAGAGGAAGACATTTCCGAAATTAGGTCTCTTTGGAGGTGAGTGAAGTGTGCCAGATAGTTCAGTGACCAAATGGCAAAGGTAACTAAAGCACAGGCCCACTTCCCTAGTCTGTCAATGGCCTGAGACTCTCTGTTTGGAGGATGGACAGTGGAACTATTTTCTGCCAGTTCCCTCTTGGTGGCTGCTGCCACGACCATGGAATCAACCGTCAACTGCTTAGACCAGTTGGGCTGGTCTTCAGGGGTGGATAGAATTTTGTCCAGCCTCCAAGGGACAGGTTCTCTGTTGTCCGGGACCTTCCAGTCACACTGCATGATCAGCTTTATAAGCTCCTCCGCAGGTGGGGTCACCCAGGAAGTAGATGGTAGGGGACGGAAGGCCTGCACGAACACCGATTCCTCAGAAGAAGGGTTAGAGGACTTCCAGTCTCCCCGCTGCTTGAGGATTTTGAGACTGTCTCAAAATGAGACGTCATCTGGGGGAGACCGTGCGGACCCTTCTCCCTCATTACAATTGGTGTCCTCAGTCATAGTTTCCTCAGGGGAATCAATGTGCTTCCTCTTGCACCATTTCTTCTGGAGTGGCTCACCAGTGGGATCTTCTGAGGAGGACTCTGGAGAATGGATTCCCTTCAGAGGGAGGTCTTGCAGCTCCTGTGCCCAGGCTCTAAAAGTAGGGGGTTGTGACAGCTGCATGCTAGAGGGGGGGGCTGTTGTCGATGCCATTGGTGCAGACTGCCAGCCTGTGGAGGCAAGGACCCTCTCTATCACCTGGAAAGCAGACCTGTCCAAGGAGGGATGGGAGCCTGGAACCAAGAAGGACAACCTCAGAACTGGGTTTACACACCTCCCTGAGGAGCCCGCCTCCAGGTGAGGAGCTCCAAGAGGACTGGAAGCTGTCAGAGCCATGGACATAGACAGTGCCAGTGAAAAAATAGGTGGCAGGCTAGGTACCAAGGTGCCAACAGTCCAAACACTGCTCCGAGAGTGTACCAGCTCCAATGGAGCCAATGCAGCAAAGGAGATCAGTGCTGATAGGAGAAACTTTGCAGTCAGTGCCTAGACAGTATGCACCAGGGTGGTCATCGATACTGAGATCTCCAAGACATTGGTAGAGGCCAGAGGAGGATAAACAGGTGAGTAAGCTGTGAAGGGTTACAAGCTAAAGGGGATGGAAGGTCTAGCTGGGGTGGGCAATCCCCTAGCTGCCAGAAGATGGTCCACAACCTGCACTACATCTTATTCAGAAAGGATCCTGGTGGATCTATAGGAAGCTGCTGAAGGAGAATCAGGTCTTTCAAGAAAGGGGCTAAACTAGTGCCCCAGAAAAGAGTCGTAAGTTGGAGAGTATCTGGTTCTTTGGAGAAGTTCAACCTTAGAAACCGAGGTCAAAGTCTGTGGAGCCAAATAAGCTACCGGTACCATGGCCGGGGATGGTGCTGAAGTGGATATGGTCATCAAAGCTGGTGCCAGAACCAAGGATGGCAACGAAGCTGATGGTGCTGAAGCTGGAACTGAAATAGGAGTCAACATCAGAAATGGTACTGAGGGGGAAGACACAGGGCCTGGTGCCAAAGAGGTCTGCTACGAGCGCGCCGGAGAAACTCAGTGCCGACTCAGTTCTATAACTGTCGGAGATGTAAGAAGCGAGTGGCTCTGTTTTTCCTTGTGTTTCTTAGTTTTAAGAGGTGGTGAGACTTCTGACCCAGAGAGAGCCTCCGAAAAAAGGCATTTTGATTAATCCTTTCAAAATTAACTTGTTTTTGCACTCTGCTAGAGTGCAATTGCTAAAACTGGAGCAGATGTCACAAGTATTTAAATGGTCCATGCCCAGACAGTAAACACAGCGAGCATGACTGTCTGAGTTGGGCATCTTTCACCCACACTTGCTGCACTGTTTAAACCCCAACTTAACTTTGTCTGACATAGTACTGACAACGAAGAGCTATCCAGAAGGAAACAACAGCAAGGGAAGAAAAGGGAGTTTTTTTTTTTTTTTGAGAAGATAAGGAGGGAAAGGAGAGAATACCAATGATGGTATTTAGAAATACCACAAGTGGTAAAAGGAGGGCCTACCAAAGGCAGGAGAGAGGGACAGTACCAATGATGGTAAACGGTTAACTACTAAAGGTAGAGCGTAGGAATTAGAAGCAGGTTACAGGCGAGGGAAGAAAAAGCGAAACTGAATAAAAAGTACAAAGTTATGAGAGAAAACTACACAAAAAACACAAAATTTCCACTTAGCTTTGAGAGAGAGAAGCTAGGCACATCTGACAAGAATGCGGCAAACAAGATCTGAAGAGACTATGAGAGGGCCATTATGGGTAGGTCTTAGCTGAGAGTTTTTGGCTGGTATGAGCTTGGAAATGGCCGTGTCGGTTCAGACGGATGGAACCAACTTCTATCAGTAACGAATGAATAAAGATTTACAACATCAGATGGTACATTCTATTTAAAGCCTGCACACATTCTGCTAGTAAATGCTGTAGTTACTATATTTCCTACCTTTGACTTTCTTAACCATGTGTTAATTATATGTTATGGGCTCCTGACTGAAATATTGCGCTTGCAATGCTTAATGCCAGCATACTAAAAAAAGGAAAAAAATGGGGGACTTTGAGATCACCATACTCAGAGAAAAGGGAATGTTGTGGGAAATGATCATCTCAGACTTAATATGTGTAAGTCTGTTCTTTCGGCCATTCAGTCTCCGTGCTTTGGGACTTGCTCGATTGGGTCATGGCATTTTAAATGGTTATGTGTGTTATCTGCAGTTTCTACTTATTAATGAATCACATATTATCTCTTCTTATCCTGCATGTCTACCCACTTTTTTTACACAAATCCGTATTGCTGATCTTACTGTCATATCATTTTTTTTCTTTTGTTTTGTCTACCTTATGTTATATACAAATTCATGTTTGGTTATACTGTGGTTTCATTCACCTGGGCTGTGCCTGTAATTGGTCTCTTGTGATCAGTACACTACCCATATAAATAAGCTTAATAATAAATAAATAAACATGTCTTAGATAAATATATAAAAATGCACTTTAAGAATATGGAAAGATATCACAAGTTTTATAGGAAGAAAGCAAATATTACAAAGATTACCTTGAGAAATTATTCAAATAGTCTGTTTAGAAGACAGAAAACAAACTAAAACTGGGATATGTAAGTAAACTCAAGAACTCATATCCCCAATTATAATGACAGATCATAGGCTCAGAGGTATTTCTATCATGTTTAGAAATAATGTGTTGGCTATAATAGATCAAATCAAAACAGGAGTGCAGGTAGGTGCTTACTATGGATTAAGAAGATAAATTCACATGAGTGGTTGAAAGAAACTTTCTATGTCCCAAGTAAAGATTATTCATATATTCACAGAAGGTTACTAGGCTAACGTCTCTAGAGCCCTTACATGCTTATCCATATTTATCCCGAGTTGCCACAATTGTTGGTGTTAGGTGAGTGAAGTTTGCAGAGGAAAGGGTCTATGGTGAGTGAAGTTTGCAGAAGTAGGGGTCTATGGTAGTTAATACTGACTTCATCTGTCCAGGAGGGGCATGGGAATTTGTGGTCATCCATCAATTGATCTAGGTTGCATTTGAAGAGGGTCAGGGAGGGGCTTTGTTTCACATGAACTGGAAGTTTGTTTCAGAGAAGTTGCAGTCTCTGTGAAATGTATCCATCTCTCCAGCAAGACCTGTTCATGTCAGAGGCTAGATTAGATCCCTGGAGTGAGTGTTCCTCATGCAGTTTGATTTATGAATGTGTAGCATTTCCATCAGGGCCAGGTCACAGGCTGCCCTGTAAGACAGGTACAGGTCAGCCCTTAGCAACCTGCAGGAGACAGAATACAGTGACAGGGCTTTCAGTCTTTCTGTGTAAGACTTGTTTTGTGTACCCTGTAATTTATTTGTGAGACACCTCTGTAGTCTCTCCAATTGTTGCAAGTGTCTGATGAGGTACATGCAAACGGGAACTTTGTCATCAATTATTGGTCTGATGAGGGCCAAGTATAATGGAAGTATAACATCCTTAGATCCAGATATGATGCCTTTGCTTATAAAATGTGTCACATAGAAGGATTTCCTTACTACTGTGGATATGCGGTGATCAAAGTTCAGATTGCTATCAACCTCAGTACCTAGATCATATACCACTGGGTCTATACTTGGGGGTGCTGTCTATAGTGTAATTAGCAGGGCTGTCAGCTTTCCCAAAGGAATAATAATGCATTTTGTTTACATTTCGCTACAATACATGGCTTTGGGACCAATCATTTTTCTGCGTTAACCCTGTATGCAGTATATTAACATAGCTGGGAGACTCAATGATTGCTCCTAATTTGCAATAGTCAGTGAACTTGGTCAGCCAAAGGCCATCCAAGCTTGCCTGGACTACTGAGAAAAAATTCTGAACAGAAAAGGGCCCAGCACAGAACCCTGTGGTACACCACTGGTTACTGTTCTTTTGGTAGAGGGGAAGTCACCAAGTTCGATAGCATAGCATATGTTCTGTTAGCGAGCCAGCTGGCTACCCGTCTGGTAATGTAGGGGCTAATTCCTAACACGGAGAGTTTCTCTATAGCTCCTGAGTGGGGAATTGTGTCAAATGCCTTGGCTGGGTCTAGATAGGTGGTATGCACTGTCTTTTCCTCATCCGGGGACTTGGTGACTTTGTTGAAGAAGTCAACGATGTTTAAAAGGTATGATCTACCTTTAACAAATCCAGATTGGGTTGGGTCCAGAGTATGGAGCTTACCTATGTCCTTGTTAATAAGGTCCATAATGATTCTTTCCATGGCCTTGCAGATGAGGCTAATCATGCTTACGGACCTAAAATTCCCTGGGTCAGTTGATGGTTCCACTTTGTGCAGAGGGATTACTGTTGCTGTCCTCCATTTCACCAGAACATAGACAACATTTTGTCCTCTTTCTTATACAGCAAGAAAAAGTTGCAAAAAGTCAATACATATAAGTAATAGCAGGTGATTTCAGTTTAACACTAGAGTCTGTAAAAGGCAAACTTTGTGCAAAAAAATAGCTTATTGGGTGCAACTTAAAAAATGAAGACTGGATGAATGCATGGATATACAACACAAGGATAATATATAGTTTACCTATTTAGAAACAAACAGGCAGGCAAGTAAAATAGATATAATGCTTATAAGATCAACACTGCCTTAACACCAAGATAAAAGAATGAGCAGTATGTGTAATGATGTGAATATAATAAAAAATCTTGCAATGTCTTATCAATGGGATACAAGAGGTAACAGAAATGAGTGAATTACAAGAAGAGTGATAATGTAAATTTAAAGATAAAAGAAATTGTACAGGATGTTTTGTGCAGAACACTGCAAAAGCTGGGATTATTATCATGGAAATGGGGTTAAAAGAGCTCTGCAAGATTAGCTAACAGCAGAAGAGGTGAAAAACAGAAAAAAATAATTAAATATCAATCAAAAAATCAAATCTATTTCTTTGAGCTCAGCACTTTAGAACTCATTGTAAGCACTAAATAAGCTACAAATTGTTACAGCACTCAACTTTCCTCACTTGTCTAGAGGAAAACAGTTTTTAGTACTTCATAAATAAGCACCTATCCAGGCATGTCTAAGGATCAGCTCCCGGTGTTTTCTCCTGTCTACATGATGAATCTGGGCATCTTGGGGCAATGCAGCAATTGCCTCATGTACACAGACAACTGTCTCCTCCTATCACCCAACACTACGACCTGTGAGAGATGCACTTAGAGCCAAACTGGAAGCAAAACTCTCTTCACCCAAGACTGGACTAGACAGTCAAGAGGAGAAGGTAAACACTTGCACCACACCACACTCATCACATAGTCCCTCAAAACCTACAACACCAAAACACACACATAGAAACACAAAACACACACCTACATTCACGGATGCTCTCAATAAAAATCTGCCCAAGCAACATGGACCTCCAAAGCAGAAAGGCAAGCAAACTCCAAACCCCAACTCAACCCAAATGGCACATAGCCCACAAACTCATTGTGCCACTCAACCGCAGCCCATAAGGCATAACAATGTACCCAACACTCTAGCCATAGATGACTCTTTAGTCAAGCACACTGATGTTCCACTCACCAGGCTAAACAACGAGAAAGTTACTGTCAGCTGCCTGTTGGGTGCCAGGATCCGCCACATAATGCATGCACTCAAGTCACTCCACAACAAGTGCAAATATGACTCTGTCATTGTCCATGTTGGTGTGAATGACCTGAGACGTACCTCCCTGGACTACATGAAAAGAGACATGGAGGAGCTGTCCCATCTTGTAGCCCAGGCAGGTATAACCCTAGCCCTGAGTAGCATCCTGCCATCACCCAGAATGATACCACAGTACAAGGACAAATTGACTGACTTCAACAAATGGCTAAGATTCTGATGTCATTCTAAGGGGGATCAAGTATCTGTCTGTGTGGAACAACATGATCGACAGACCACAATGCTTTGCCAGAGATGGCTTGCACCTGTCGCCCTTGGGATTCTAGATACTGGCTAAGGCTCTTGCCACCCCTATAGTGCCTTATTAGGCAAGGTGCAAATGACAAATTCACCACCATATCAAGTACAAGCAAACAAAATCTGAGGGTAATGCTACTCAATGCTAGTCTAAACCTCAAAATGCACTCACTCGAGGCATTCCTTAAAATGGAGAACATTGACATCTGTGCAGTGACAGAGACCTGGTTCAAGGCACCAGAGAGCACCCCTGCATTATCAGGTTATAATCTACACCTCCAGGCTAGTTGCTCAGTATAATGCATCTGAGCTTATCCAAGTGCAAATAACTCTGACAAAGACTGCAATCCAAATTGTAGCTTGCTACAGATCCCCCACCATGCCCCAGGATTCCCACTCCTCATTTCTCGATACACTGCAAAATATTAGGATACAACCTAACACCCTAATAATGGGTGATTTCAACTACCCCGCCATTAACTGGGAAAACTATTCATGTACCAACTCTTTTGCTCAATGTTTTCTGGAATTCATAAATTCCAATGCCTTGGATCAACTTATCCACACCCCCACCAGGGGCAGCAATATCCTAGACCTGGTCATTACCAACATGGGCAACCGGTGATCCACACCAGAAGTCAATTCCTTGTTGGTCAGATCCGACCACAAGCTAATCACCCTAGGCATCCACATCCCACCTCCACCCCTATTAGGGAAACCACAGCAAAAATTACTCCAAAGCCAACTTCACACTTCTTAAGACAGAAGTGGCAAACTTCACGACACCCATGCAGAAGGACAGTAGAGGTACGACTACTGAATCCTACACAAATGCACTTTATAAGCACTTAACACGAGTGCATAGATCGTGCAATCCCTAACAGAACCAAGATGCTATCCCCCCAAAAAAGGAAGCCAATCTGGTGGTCCCCTGCCATAAACAAACTCTATAGCAGAAGAAAGAAACTGTTGCAAAAAAGAGTATAATTCCATGATTAGAGGAACTCCCTGGTCAGCCTCAGTAAGAAGTAGAGATCCCTCATAAAATCTTCCAAAGCTAGTTACGAAAACAAAATTGCCACATATTCTAAAGACAACCACAAATCATTCTATAGCTATGTCAAGAATCTCAATGGCAACACTCAGATATGCTCTGAGTTACAGCACAATGGCACTAAATATACAGAACCAACTGATATTGCCAACATCATGGCAGATAGGTTCAGTGCTAACTTTGCCCCCTTTTCACCCCCTAAAGTCCCCATCTGTATACAAAAAGAATGTAAAGTTCCTGTAATCACAGCTGCACAGGTAAAAACCACACTCTTCAAAGCCAAGAACACAGCATCCATGAAATCTGACAACATCCCAGGCCGCATTCTACATGAACTACAGAATGAACTGGCATCCCACCTAAGTGCCATGTTCAATTATAGTCTCACCTCAGGCTTTGTGCCCACTAAATGGTGCACAGTGATGGTTATCCCACTCCACAAAGGGGGAGCCACCATGGACCCCAGGAACTACCACCCCATTAGCTGGATGAGCCTGGTATGCAAAGCTATGGAATGTATCATTATGGAACTTATAAATAATGACATTGGTAATCTCCAAACTCTGGACCCCACCCAGTTCAGGTTTGTAAAAGGCAGATCTTGTCTCCTAAACCTGATAGACTTCTTTGAAGCAGTCACCAAAGATGTAGATGAGGGTAAGGTGGTTCACAGAGCCTATCTAGATCTTACCAAGGCTTTCTGCACCATCCCTCACTCTGGAATTATAGATAAACTCACTAAACTAGGTATAAATCCCTATGTCACAAGATGGGTTGCCAACTGGCTCACTGACAGAACCCATACTGTAAAAGTAGCAGACTTCAAATCAGACTTCAGACCAGTGACAAGTGGAGTACCACAGGGTTCAGTCCTGAGTCCTCTCCTGTTTGGTAGCTACTTCTCTGAAGTACAAGCTAACACAGAAGGTCTTTAGCTAATGAAGTTCACAGATGACTGCAAACAAGGAGCCATAATCAAAACTCCTAACGATGTGGACATCCTACAAATGGGCTTCACTGAGACAGATGCCTGGTGTTAAAGCCATGGCCTCAAGTTCAATGCCAAAAAGAGCATTGTCATCCCCTTTGGTAAAAACTCTGTACCCATGAGCTACCACATAGGTCATAGTCTACTTAACACCGAAAGTGTGATGAGACCTTGAGACACAGGTGGACAGTAGTCTCTACTTTGATAATCACATTGCCACAGTAGTCAGGAAATCCTTCTACATGGCACACCTTATCACAAAAGGTTTCTCATCCAAGAGAAAATAGGTCATTGTTCCCCTCTACTCATCACTCATTAAACCCATTATAGAATACAGCACTCCTTTTGGTATGTACCTCACAAGACATCTACAACAACTGGAAAGCCTACAGAAATACCTCACAAAGAGTATTACCAACCTCAAACAGATGCTCTACGCAGACCGTCTCAAAATACTCCAGCTTTACTCTGTTGCTTATCGCCTACTCAGAGGCGATCTCTGCCTAACATACAAAGCTATGTCAAACCCAGAGCTGTTGGACATGCTCCACTTAAAGAAATCCCAATCCCTCCAAGGTACATGCTTTAGGGACCTAAACCTTGTCACCACAATAAACAGAACATGCTGGAGTGATAGATTCCTGTCCCAGAGATGTTCCATACTCTGGAACAATGTACCTATCTATATCAAACAAAGCTCCTCATTAGCACTCTTCAAGAAAAATCTTGATGACTGGATGGGAGATAAGAAATTCACCCCAGGGATCACTTCTGTGGTTCTGCTTGACAGTGACACAGGAAAATAATCTTCTTGGGTGGCAAAAGCCAGGGTACCATTTTGGCTAGGCTTATATAGGCCCTAGAGCCAATAGCCTAGTACCTACCTATGAACCTATGAACCAATATCTACAGAAAGACAGATAACATTAAAACAAATACAACAAGAGAGAGCACAAATACAACACAGCAGAGGATACAACCTTAGGGCAGCCATATAAGAAGAGAAATGGAGTTTAGAACAAACTAATGTGTCCAGAGACACTTTAGTGTTTTATGTGAGGAATGGGGTGGGGAGAAAGATGGGGAGGCAAGGAGGCAGAGGCAGAAAGTAGTATATTTAATGGTGAATGGAGGAAGGATTGTGGTGGGGAATCAGGCAAGGAAGGGTATAAGGTTAAGGAGAGTGGTGCTAGAGAGGAACTGAGATAAGTATAAGGAAGAGTTAATGTGGTTTTATGTAAGAGCTGTAGGGTGCAGAGATCAGATTTAGAAATGATCTTGCCGCTGCAAGGATTATTGTCTGTGATGATCAGTAGGTATTTCTGAAACAGGTAGGCCTAGGGTTAATATTAGTAGGTATGGTGAAAGTAGATTAATGTTGTAATTTTTTTTGTCTGTTTTGAGTTCACTAAGTATGGATGATTTTGGTTACAGATGCATGGTTCTCAGTTTGTATTTGTGGACATGAGTTTCATTATAGTTTTGTTAGTCTGAATTGAGATTTAATGTAATATTGTTTAGCAGGCTTTTTTAGTATCTCTGTTTTTTATCATTAGGTTGGCCATTTTTGCATTTATTTATTTGCAGTTTGTTAACCAGGAAAGTCCATTGGGCCAGAATGAGCTCGTTTTCAATGGAGGCCCGGGGATAAAAGCTCCATATACAATTATTACAAAGCTAATATCAACAAAGTTAACAAGTACAATACAAGTTTAAAAAACTACTAAAACACAGTAATATAGAAGACAGAATAATAACATTTGAGCAACGTGTTGTAACTAGTGTTGCCAACTTTCCATGTTAAAAACTCTGGACACCTACGTGAAAGCAAAATGTGTGTAATTTTGATACCCCATCCCACCCTCACACAGCCATTCCAGTGTCCCATTACTTGGCTATTTATCCAGTTCTCCCCAGTTGCCATAAATACTGCTCAAAACTCTCCATGTGCATACTGTCTTCTGCTTTACTTCTACAACTACAAATATTTGGATTTAATTTAAAACTTTATTTTAAATTTTATAGCACAAACACTGTTATACATTTGCTAAACAAAGCAATACAGTCTCACAATGAAAACAGACTTAGCATTAAAACCTATCTGCCTTTGAAACACACATTCACTGAAACAGCATTGAAACCCACGTTCAAAGAAAATGCATCTGGACAGTGGCAGATTAAGTTTACCTTTGGGCTGTTTTCAAATCACTGGCCCATTGCACACATTTTTAGGAGCATGAAAAAATTATTTTGATTCACCTTCCTGATTGTATTAAATTATAATATATAATACTTAAATTATATCCCTTGTATAATACAGCATCACTTGTTAAAGTATGTTTTAAATTAGTTTTTAACATTTTCTCAGTAAGTAATGAAACATGACATATAAACCAATGACAAAACTGCCCAGTTCAAAACATTTCAACCATAAAATGCCATTCAAACTTATGTCATTACAGTCCACTAATATCAGTCAATATGCACAATCTCTGTAGAAGTAAAAGTCAACTGAATAATTTCATATTAAAGATATCTGTGACTAATGAAAAGGTTGCTGCTAGCAAACAACTTTATATTTCAGTGTTTCATGAAGGAAAGAATATGCTATGCCTTAAAGAATGTGATTTCTGTTTTGCATAAACCCCATTTTCTAGGAGTCCGTTTCTTATAGCTTTTTTATGTAATACTGTACTCCAGAAGGTCTGAAATCATTAGTAATGTGTTCATATTTTGTTTGCTGCTATGTTCCTGAGATTTCACAGAAAAAGGACCATAACTGTTCCAGTGAGGAGGACCACTTGTATGTGTGTGTATGTGGGGGGGGGGGGGTGGTACTGGGGATACCAGAAGCTTTTGATTTGTGTTTCAGTTATAGGTCTCACTGTCTCAACCTCTTATCTCCAGAATCAGGGACAAATCATGAAATAATCAGGGACCTATAAAAATGTTAGTAGTACTATTAACTGTGATGCCAACAGAATAAGACAATGTGGATTAATAAGAATTTTCTGAAGTAAAAAAAGTCTATAACTCTAATTATTGTCATTATTTATTAAATATAAGCCTCCAACTTTTCTCCCACAATCACCATTTTTAAGGATGGACAGAGTACAATTCTGAGCCAAAAAAGTGCAGTTAAAAGGTATAGTATCAGTTGTAAATAAACTATTTTATAAAGTAAAAACAGACTATGGGTCGGATTCACGATGGCTTGCACAGAGTCTACGAGTAGAGTAAGACTCCATGCAGCCATCATGTCTGACGAGCGATCCAGGAACAGCCTGTAGGGGCATGTAAAAGAGCTCCTAAAAACGTCTCCTACACGGACAGGGCTGGGATATGCAAATTACCTCACTTGCAGCAGAAAGGCATGCAAATGAGGTAAATTTGCGATCCAGGAAGCACAAACCTGTCCGAGTAGGAGACGTGCTAGCTGCAGAAATGCACTCAGTTGACAACTGAGTACCATTCTGCAAATAGCACAATGGAGCCTTGTCAGCTCCAAATAAAGGTTACATATGGTTGAGGAAGCATGCCAATGGCCAAATATACGGCCATTGGAAAGTTTCCCAGATGCAAAATTAAAATAAAAATAATTTTTTTCAGTGATTTCCGATGTTTAAGTGTAGCGCAGCGCCACGCAAACGAGGTGCACTATAAAAATCATAAAATAAGACAATAAAAGCCACAAACATGGAATTTATGAAAATTGTTAAGTGACAAAGTAAGGGAATAGCAGGCTGAAGACAACATGGCCACTGAGTAGGGGTTGCTAAGGGGACAAGCCCAGTCTAAGACATGTAACCAAGCATTAGTAGGCAATCCTATGTAAATGAGTGTTAGGATAGTGAATCGCACTTTTACATATCAAATGAGCACAGTCAGTGGAGTGTAGGAGTAGGATATGGGGAGGAACACAGTAGGAGATAGATGACATCACAAGGGGGTATGTATGAAAGTAGTGAAGCTCATTGGAGCACAGTGGCATGTGTTAGCTGTCAGTTAGACATCATGGAAAGAGGTGTGTCGACAGGTAGGCCAGGGAAAGCCAAGAAATTGAAGGTGTATACTGTGGATAACACCAAAGTTTCTTGCTGAGCGGGTATATGCATGTGTGCGCGCCTGTAAACTCGAGTAAGACAGAGTGCGCGCGTGGAAGCATGAGTGCACGCGTTTAAGCTGGAGTAAGCTTGTATAAGACTGTTGGAAGATCTGTAAGCGGGTTTGTGCTGGTGTGTGTGTTTTATCCCGAATAAGCAAGTTTCAGTCTGTCTAAGCATGTGTGTGCGTGTGTGAGCTGCTGTGAGTGTGTTTCCACTTGTATGCATGTCGCTCCCCCGAGGAAACAGAAAGGAAAAAGGGAGCACAACAAATAGTAGGAAGCTACCAGGGAATACTAGTAGAGCTAGCAGGTGCAAACAATCAGAATCAGGCAATTACACAGGCAGAACACTAGCCCAGCCCAGCACTTAAAACTTTGCAAACAACAGTGCAAGAGACACTGTAACACTGGAGTAAGCTACTAGAAGTGAAAACTGAAAAGCTACACTCAGACAAAAAATGCTAGGGGCTGCCATTGCTGTTATAAGGTGACATATGCAACATGCTGAGGGTGGTGACAATGCAAATGCTGCCAGACAACCCACAGTGAGGAGACGGAGAAGAGTGTACAGGCCCAGGGTCACCTACCAGGGGTTACATGAGCTGGAGATAGTGGAGCGCTATAGAGTGGACAGAGACCTCCTGCAGCAAATTGTTGAGCTGTGCAGGCCACGCCTCACACACAGAACCAACAGTGGGGAACCCATCCCAGTGGAAACCAAGGTATGTGTTGGCCTAAGAATACTAGCAACAGGTACCTTTCAGAGACCAACTGGTGATATGATGGGGATATCACAGGCATCAGCATCCAGGGTACTGCACCAGTTCCTGGATGCCATGTCAGCACATGTCAGTGATCATGTATATTTCCCCAATTCCCATGAGGTATTGGCCAGCAATATGCGTCTCTTCCAGCAAATAGCAGAATACCCTGAGGCAGTGGGTGCAATAGACTGCACACATATACGCATCAAAGCACCAGCCGGTGAGCAGGGTAGGGCCTACATTAACCGCAAGGGCTTCCCCTCCATCAGCTGCCAGGTCATGTGTAATGCCCAGGGCATAATAATGAATGTGTGTGCTGTCTGCCCTGGAAGGTACCATGATTCCCATATCTGGCATTTGACGCAGCTGTACCAGACATTTGCCATTGGGGACATCCCACATGGTCACTTAGTGGGGGATGCTGGCTATGCACTGGAGCCGTGGCTGATGACACCCATCAGAAATGCACATACACCTGAACAGGAACGCCATAATGAGGCACACGCACAAACACAAAATGTAATCGAGCGAGTGTTTGGGTTGCTCAAGTCACGGTTTCGTTGCCTGGACACATCTGGTGGAGCCTTGCAATACTCACCAACTACATGTACCCAAATTGTCATGGTATGTACTATGCTACATAATATGATTCTGCAAAAACAGCTGCAGCAGGACCAGCATAGGCCTGGGCCAAACAGCCCCCCACCAGTGCCAAGGCTATCACAGGCAGAGCGTGACTCGGAGGAGAAACAACCTGAGCCTGCCCCAGTAGGCAGAAGGAGGCGTGCCCAGTATGCCTTGGCCTTGGCAAAGAGGCAACGCATAGCACATACACTGGCTCAGTAGGAACCATGGAAATGATACCTCTCTCTGACTCGCACATATAGTAAAAGGGATGCCTAACTTGACACTACCTGTTTCCAAACATGTATAGGGAGTGCAGTATGTGCATCTGACATAGGCAGCCCTGCAGCACCACCAGAGGCATGATTGCCATGTGTTAAGCAATGTAAGGTAGTGCTAAACAGCATTTACCACCATGTAGTATATGCAAACTTGATGACCTTGAGTGTCATCCTACCCTCACCAGACATGAGGCCACAATATGAAGATGGGTTGCAAACTGGCTTAAGGACAGAACCCACAGGGTTAGAGTTGCTGGCGCTGTGTCAGACTCCAAGCCGGTCACAAGTGGTGTCCCACAGGGCTCGGTCCTTGGCCCCCTATTGTTTGGCATCTACTTCTCAGAAGTACAGGCCAACATGGGAGGACTTTGGCTGACAAAGTTTGCAGATGACTGCAAACTGGGCGCCATAGTGGAAAGTGCATCGGACACGGATATCCTTCAGAAGGGACTCACGGAAACAGATAGCTGGTGCCAGAGCCATGGCCTGAAGTTAAACGCCAAAAAATGTATAGTCATACCCTTCGGGAAAACAAGGTAACCAGACATTTACCATATAGGGACATCCCACATGGTCACTTAGTGGGGATGCTGGCTATGCACTGGAGCCGTGGCTGATGACACCCATCAGAAAGACATACACCTGAACAGGAACGCCATAATGAGGCACACGCACAAACAAAAATGTAATCGAGCGTGTGTTTGGGTTGCTCAAGTCACGGTTTGATTGCCTGGACACATCTGGTGGAGCCTTGCAATACTCACCAACTACATGTACCCAAATTGTCATGGTATGTACTATGCTACATAATATGATTCTGCAAAACAGCTGCAGCAGGACCAGCATAGGCCTGGGCCAAACAGCCCCCACCAGTGCCAAGGCTATCACAGGCAGAGCGTGACTCGGAGGAGAAACAACCTGAGCCTGCCCCAGTAGGCAGAAGGAGGCGTGCCAGTATGCCTTGGCCTTGGCAAAGAGGCAACGATAGCACATACACTGGCTCAGTAGGAACCATGGAAATGATACCTCTCTCTGACTCGCACATATAGTAAAAGGGATGCCTAACTTGACACTACCTGTTTCCAAACATGTATAGGGAGTGCAGTATGTGCATCTGACATAGGCAGCCCTGCAGCACCACCAGAGGCATGATTGCCATGTGTTAAGCAATGTAAGGTAGTGCTAAACAGCATTTACCACCATGTAGTATATGCAAACTTGATGACCTAGTATAAACCTATGAACCTATGAACCTATGAACAAGATGATCAATTGCAGCAATTGGCTTAAGTATTGGTGTCAGTGAAAGGGGATACAATGCCTGTCAGCCTGGGATGACATGATCAACAAGACATGATGCTTCACTAGGGATAAATTTCACCTATCACCTGTGGCCTTTTGGATATTGCCAAAGGCTCTTGTCACCCCCATAGTGCCTTTTTTAGGTAAGGTTCAAAACACAAACCCACCTCTATAAGTATCACAAGGGATAAGAAACTATAAGTAATGCTACTCAATGCCAGAAGTCTAAACTACAAGATGCATGCACTCCAAACTCTCCTCAGCATGGAGAATGTTGATATCTGTGCAGTAACAGAAACCTGGTTCAAGACTCCCAAGAGCACCCTAGCATTAACAGGTTGCACCTCATACCATGCTTTACAGCTGCAAAACATGGAACAATCTACAAAAGGAGGGTGAGTATCAATATTTTTCAACGATACCCACACCCCCAGGTTGGTGGCACAGCATGAAGCATCGGAGACTATCCACGTGCAACTAACAGTGGATAAAACCACCTTCCAGTTCATAGCTTGCTACAGACCACCCTCCTAAACCCAGGAACCACACTTGGCCGACTGGAGAACACTTGAAAATATGAAGGTCTCCCCAAACACCATTATATTGGGTGACTTCAACTACCCAAACATAGACTGGGAGCATTACCCTAGCCCCAACACCCTAGCCCAAAGGTGCCCAGAATTTATAAACCAAAATGCTATGGGACAACTTGCTAGCACTCCCACAACAGGGGAAAACATACTGAACCTGATCATCACCAACATGGGGACTCTATGCCCAAGAACAGAAGTGTATCCCTCACTGGTAAGATCAGACCAGAGAGTAATCTCACTGGATATTCACATCCCGATCCCAGTCCATGGCCAGAAAAGAAAAAGTGAAAATTATTCACTAAAACAAATGTCACACTCCTCAAAACTGAGGTGGAATCCTTCACAGCCCCTGTGCCTGTGGAAAATATGGCCCAGACCTCATAACCCTTTATAAACACATTCTATGAACACCTTCAGGAATGCATGGATCATGCAATCCCAGATAAAACCAAGACCAAATCCTCCAAAGTCAGGCATCCTGTCCAGTGGACCTCAGCCATAAACAAACCATACAATACAAGGAGGAAGCTACTATATGATAGATCAAAATCCCAAAAAGGAAAGGCATCTCTAATCAGTAGTATTGAAAAACTATGGCCACACATAAGATCATCTGAGATAATAATTGTACAGGACACCAAGGACAATCACAAGGCATTCTTTACTTATGATAGGAACCTGTGTGGAAATCCCCAGATATGCTCAGAAGTAGTCCAAAATGATAAACAATACACCAAACCCACAGACATTGCCAACAACTGAGCTGACAGGTTCAGTGCAAACTTCTCCCCCCCCCCCACCAAAAGGGCAAATATCTATCCCAGCAGATTGCTGCCCCCCTGACATCGCAGATGCTCAGGTAACAGCCAGCCTCTCTAAAGCAAAATACACAGCATCAATGGGACCAGACAGTGTCCTGGGCTGTGTCCAACATGAACCCCAAGAAGAATTGAACACAAACATAAAACCACTGTTCAGTCTCAGCCTTACCACAGGATATGTACCCAAAGAGCGGTGTACAGCAACAGTGGTCCCTCTCCACAAAGGTGGTGCCTCAATGGATACTGCAAACTATCGCCCCAGAAGCCTGACTAGCTTGGTCTGCAAAGCTATGAAAAGGATCATCATGGGCCTCAGAAAGAAACATATTGGGGACGTACAGACACTGGATCCTACCCAGTTTTGCTTTGTTAAGGGCAGATCCTGCCTCTTAAACCTGGTTGAGTCATTTGAAACAGTCACCAAGGCCATTGACGAGGGGAAGGTGGTCCACACAGCCTAACTGGACCTCGCAAAAGCCTTCCATACAGTACCCCACTTGGTCATCATAGATACGATCACCAGCTTCAATATAAACCCCTATGTCACTAGATGGGTTGCAAACTGGCTCAAGGACAGAACCCTCATGGTCAGAAATGCTGGAGCCATTTCAGACCCCAAACCAGCTACAAGTGGCATCCCACAAGGCTCAGTCCTGGGACCTCCCTTGTTTGGTATATATTTCCCAGAGGTACAGGCCAACGCAGAAGGACTGTTGGTGAACAAGTTTGCAGATGACTGCAAACTGGGCACCATAGTCGACCCTCCAGCTGACACAAGCATCCTACAAAAGGGCCTCATAGAAACAGACAACTGGTGCCAGAGCCATGTCATCAAGCTAAACGCAAAACAGTGTATAGTCCTCCCCTTTGTCAAAAACTAATTGCCCACAAATTACCACATAGGTGGTAACCCATTAAGTATGGAAGAAGTGATAAGGGACCTGGGGACCCAAGCTAATAGCAATCTCTCATTCGATAACCATGTGGCCAAAGTGTTTAGAAAAACATTTCATATAGCCCACCTAATCATGAAGGTATTCCCATCTACATCAGGGGAGGTCATCGTGCCTTTTAACTCATCCCTCATCAGGCCTATAATTGAGTACAATTCCCCTTGTGGGATGTACCTTATCAGACACCTGCAGCAGCTAGAAAGACCACAAAAGTACCTCACCAGGAGGATCAAAGGGCTCAAACACATGCCATTCGCTTCCCGGTTAAAGAAGCTGCAGCTCCACTCAGTGACATACTGCCTGCCCAGAGGCAATCTGTGTCTGATGTATAAAACCATGTCCAACCTGGAATCAATGGACATGCTGCACCTCGGAAAATCAGAATCCCATCAAGCTACACGCTCAAAAGACCTGAACCTCAAGACTGATATAAATAGGACATGCTGGAGTGACAGATTCATAACCCAGAGGCTCACCCCACTCTTGAGTAAACCCCCACTCCAGGTTAGCCAGAGTCCCTCATTGACTCTCTTCAAGAGGAATCTTGATGAGTGGATGGGAGATTGTAGGTTTACCCTGGGTATCACTTCTATGTCACTGTTAGACAGAGGCACAGTATACTAACCTTGAAAAATGTCATGGCAAACTCCACTTAAAATGTGTGTTGGAAGCCAAACACACTCTGGCTAGGATTATAAATGCCCTAGGGCAGATAGCCTAGTATGAACCTATGAACAGAATCACACACACCAACTAGTACAACTGTGGTCAATGTGGAGTAATGTTTGGCAATGTCCACCCAAGTTGGTGAATACACAGCAATGTCGGACAAGCCTGGTTTAAGTAGGCCATAGCTGAACAAAATGCAACATGCTCATAGTTGCCCAACTGGCCATTAACCAGTCTGGTCTGTTCAGTATGGACATTTAAAGCAGTGATGGGACTCAAACCCATGAAACTGTGCACCATAGTGAAAGTACTGAACCACTACACCATGACAGTATTGAAGTGTTCAGTCAGTATGGCAGGACAGGTAGCTTACATCCTTCTAAGTTGGGAACTGCTGATTGAGGGCTCAGTGTCTGTTATTCTAAAAGTGTATTAATTCTGGTTTAAGCACTTGGGCTTCAGGCCAGTTATTTTACATTAAAAGGGTTCGTGGTCTGCACTCTTGTGGGAGGAGAGGCTGGACTCTGCCCTTCTGAGCTGGGAATTTCTGGTTAAAGGCTTATAGTGCCTGCATATTTGAACTGCTTCTTACTGAAATTGGTACACCTTGTTTGTTGTAGCATAGACTAGATCCAGGCCTGCTGAATCTGCTTTGTTTGTATAACTTGAGCACTAATCCAGGCATTCTTTAAAGTATTCAATTGTATTTATTACTGCTTGGTAGTAACTTGATTAAAGTGTAGCTATCATTCTAAGTCTTTTGGATTAAGCACTTCGGCTTCAGACCAGTTGTTTTACATTAGGAAGGTTTGTGGCCTGCACTGTGGTGTCAGGACAGATAGCTTACATCCTTCTAAGTTGTGAACTGCTGATTGAGGGCTCATTGTCTGTTATTCTAAAAGTGTATTAGTTCTGGTTTAAGCACTTGGGCTTCAGGCCAGTTATTTTACATTAAGAAGGTTTGTGGTCTGCACTCTTGTGGGAGGAGAGGCTGGACTCTGCCCTTCTGAGCTGGAAATTTCTGATTAAAGGCTTATAGTGCCTGCATATTTGAACTGTTTCTTACTGAAATTGGTACACCTTGTTTGCTGTAGCATAGATTAGATCCAGGCCTGCTGAATCTAGCTTTATTTGTATGCTGCTTGTTTGTTTGCTTGTTATTTCCCTGAAATGCTAATTCCACCTAAAACGTGGCTTTTCAGTGCTTCTGTGGATCCCTAGTGATATCTGCATTGCTTAATGTACTTATTTCCTTGTTTCACTTGAAAAAAAGTTACTGTTTGTCGTTTTTGCATTTAAATTACCTGAAACACATTGCATTTAATTTACCTGGCACTTGCTCACTAAAGCAATTATATAAGTCAGCACTAAAATATTAAAAGCACTACACCCTCACAAACTCCCCTTGAGTACCTCGTTCCCCATTGGCCCTTTTTTTCAATTATAAAGGAATTCCCAATACTATTCTAGCATGTCCAAAGGTCAGCTGTCAATCTCCTCTCCTGTCCAGCTGGTGAATCTTGTAATCCTGAGGCAATGTTACAACTGCCTCATGTACACAGACAACTCTCTCCTCCTCCCAAAAAATTCCAACACATGTGAGAGATGCAACCATATAACCATACTGGAGGCTAGGCTCTCTCAACTCAGTACTGGCAAAACCAGTCAGGAGGAGAAGGAAACCACACTCACTACAATTCCAATCTCACATAGACCTACCACGACAGCAAATCAAACACATAAACACAAAAACATACTTGGAGGCTCTAAATAAAAATCTGCCTAAGCAGCAGAGGCCTCCAAAGCAGACACCCAAGCAACCGCTACCCCAAAACAAAACTCGTGCAACACATAGCTCACAAAGCCAGTGTGCTGAACAGTCACAGCCCTTCAGGCTAAACAACACACCTGATACACTTGTAATAGTTGACTCTATCGTCAGGCATACTGACGTCCCACTCACCAGGCTGAACAAGGAGAAGGTCACAGTGAGCTGCCTGTCAGGTGCTAGGATCCGCCACATAACACAAGCACTCAGGTCACTCCAAGGCAAGTACAAATATGACTCAGTCATTGTCCATGCTGGTGTGAATGACCTGAAACTTACCTCCCTGGACTACATGAAAAGAGACATAGAGGAGCTCTCTGAGCATGTAGCCAAGGCGAGTATGACCCTGACCTTGAGTAGCATCTTACCCTCACCAAGAATGATTCCACAATATGAAGACAAGATGTTCAATTTCAACAATTGGCTTAAGTATTGGTGTCATTCAAAGGGGATCCAATGCCTGTCAGCCTGGGATGACATGCTCGACAAGCTACGATGCTTCGCTAGGGACGGCTTGCACCTGTCACCCCTGGGCTTTCAGATATTGGCAAAGGCTCTTGCTACCCCCATAGTGCCTTTTTTAGGCAAGGCTCAAAAGACAAACCCACCTCCATAGGTATCACAAGGGATAAGAAACTAAGAGTAATGCTACTCAATGCCAGAAGTCTAAACCTCAAGATGCATGCACTCTAAACTCTCCATAGCATGGAGAACATCGATATCTGTGCAGTAACAGAAACCTGGTTCAAGGCTCCCGAGAGCACCCCAGCACTACCAGGTTATACCTCATACCATACTTTTCAGCCCCAAAACTTGGACCGTACTACAAAAGGAGGGGGGAGTATCAATATTCGTCAAAGATACCCACACCTCCAGGTTGGTGGCACAGCACGAAGCATCAGAGACTATCCATGTGCAACTAACAGTGGGTAAAACTGCCTTCCAGTTTATAGCCTGCTACAGACCACCCTCCCAAACCCAGGAACCCAACTCAGCCTTCCTGAGAACACTGGAAAATATGAAGGTCTCTCCAAACACCATTATATTGGGCAACTTCAACTACCCAAATATAGACTGGGAGCATTACTCTAGCTCCAACACCCTAGCCCAAAGGTTCCTAGAATTTATAAACTCAAATGCTATGGAATAACTTGTTACCACTTCCACAAGAGGGGAAAACATACTGGACCTGATCATCACCAACATGGGGACTATATGCTCCAGACCAGAAGTGTATCCCTCACTGGTAAGATCAGGCCATAAACTAATCTCACTGGATATTCACATCCCGACGCCAACCCCTTCCTTGAAAACCACAGTGAAAAACTTCTCTAAAGCAAATTTTACACTCCTCAAAACCGAGGTGGAATCCTTCAAAGCCCCCGGGCCTGAGAAAAATATGGCCCAGACGGCAGAATCCTTTATAAACACATTCTATGAACACCTTCAGGAATGCATGAATCATGCAATCCCAAATAAAACCAAGACCCAATCCTCCAAAGGCAGACGTCCTGTCTGGTGGACCCCAGCCATAAACAAACTATACAATAGAAGGAGGAAGCTACTACATGATAGAGCAAAATCCCAAAAAGGGAAGGCATCTCTGATCAGTATTAGCAAAAACTATGGGCACTCATAAAATCGTCTAAGGCCAGCTTCGAGAGAAAAATTGCACAGGACACTAAGGATAATCACAAGGCTTTCTTTAGTTATGTTAGGAACCTGGGTGGGAATTCAGATATGCTCAGAATTAGTCCAAAATGACAAAAATACACGAACCCACAGACATTGCCAACATCCTAGCTGACAGGTTCAGCGCAAACTCCCCACCAAAGGGCAAATATTTATCCCAGCAGAGTGCTGCCCCCCTGACATCTCAGATGCTCAGGTAAGAGCTGCCCTCTCCAAAGCAAAAAACACAGCATCAATGGGACCAGACGGTGTCACGGGCTGCGTCCTACATGAACTCCAAGAAGAGCTAAATTCAAACATAAAACTACTGTTCAATCTCAGCCTTATTACAGGATATGTACCCAAAGAGTGACGTACAGCAACAGTGGTCCCTCTCCACAAAGGGGGTGCCTCAATGGATCCTGGAAACTATCGCCCCATAAGCCTGAGTTGCTTGGTCTGCAAAGCTATGGAAAGGATCATCAGGGACCTCATAAATAAAGATATTGGGGACCTACAGACACTGGATCCTACCCAGTTTGGCTTTGTTAAGGGCAGATCCTGCCTCTTAAACCTGGTTGATTTCTTTGAAACAGTCACCAAAGCCATTGACGAGGGAAAGATGGTCCACACAGCCTACCTGGACCTCGAAAAAGCCTTCGATACAATATCCCACTCAGGCATTGTAGATAAGCTCACCAGCTTAAATATAAACCCCTATGTCACTAGATGGGTTGCAAACTGGCTCAAGGACAGAACCCACATGGTTAGAATTGCTGGAGCCATGTCAGACTCCAAACCATTTACAAGTGGCATCCCCCCAATGCTCAGTCCTGGGACCTCTCTTGTTCGGTATATATTTCTCGGAGGTACAGGCCAACACGGAAGGACTGTGGCTGACTAAGTTCGCAGATGACTGCAAACTGGGTGCCATAATCGACTCTCCAGCCGACACAAGCATCCTCCAAAGGGCCTCTTAGAAACAGACAACTGGTGCCAGAGCCATGGCCTCAAACTAAACGCCAAAAAGTGTATAGTCATCCCCTTTGGCAAAAACAAAGTGCCCACAAATTACCACATAGGTGGTAATCCATTAAGTACAGAAGAAGTAATTAGGGACTTGGGGACCCAAGTTGATAGCAATCTCTCATTTGACAACCATGTGGCCAAAGTGGTTAGAAAAACATTTTATATAGCCCACCTAATCATGAAGGGATTCACATCTAGATCAGGGGAGGTCATCGTGCCTCTTTACTCATCCCTCATCAGGCCCATAATTGAGTACAATGCCCCTTTTGGGATGTACCTTACCAGACACCTACAATAACTGGAAAGACCCCAAAAGTACCTCACCAAGAGGATCATAGGGCTCAAACAGATGTCATATGCTGCCCGGTTAAAGAAAGTCCAGCTCTACACAGTGGCCTACCGCCTGCTCAGAGGCGATCTGTGCCTGACGTGTAAAGTCATGTCCAACCCGGAATTAATGGACATGCTGCCCCTCAGAAAATCCAAATCCCATCGAGCTACGAGCTCGAGAGACTTGAACCTCAGCACTGAAATAAATAGGACATGCTGGAGGGACATATTCATAACCCAGAGGCTCCCTTCACTCTGGAATAAAATCCCAGTCCAGGTTAGGCAGAGTCCCTCATTGACTCTCTTCAAGAGGAATCTTGCTGAGTGGATGGGAGATCATAGGTTTACCCCGGGTATCACTTCTGTATCACTGTTAGACAGATGCACAGTATACTAACCTCGAAAAAGGGCATAGCAAAATTAATTTAAAATGGGTGGCGAAAGCCAAATACACTCTGGCTAGTCTTATAAATGCCCTAGGGCAGATAGCCTAGTATGAACCTATGAACCTATGAGAGAATGTTGCCAAGTCTTTGCAAACTATCACATGGAAACCCTGCAGGCACAGCATAATCCCTGTTGAGTTATGACACAAAGGAGTCTGGCAGTAAGAACACAACATGACTTCCAACACACACACAGTATAAATGTCAATATTGCTCATGTTCACACACAACCAGAAATGTAGTGGACTCCAGATCACAACATATGTAAAGGTCACACTGGGCATGCTCACACACTTGGATAAATGAGACATATGTCAGGCAACAAACCATGGAAAGCCTGAACTGGGCATGCTCACACACTTAGGCCATGTCTGAGTATAGCAGTCAGTCACACATATCTGGCAGTTGTATGTGTTAAGCTAGGAACCTCCCACGATCCAGCAATCTGCCCTGTGCACACAGTTAAATGACAACAGACACATATATTAATATACTGGAACCCTGTCATGATCAAACATGTTACGCAGATACACAAGTTGTTCATAGAAACTGGGAAAGCTATGGCAATAAAGACCTGGAAACAGTAGCAGCAACAAATATTGTCCATCTCGAATATAAACATAGGTGCAGAGGTCAATACTAGGCTGTCTGCCCTAGGGAATTCATAAGCCTAGGCAGAGTGTATTTGGTGTCTACCTCCCCAGTAGAGTAGCCTACTGTGCCTCTGTAAAGTAGGTCACAGAAGGCACCCTTTAAGGCTAGTTTGCTGTGCCTTTGTCAAGCAGGGACACAGTGGAGATTCCAGGGGTGAATTTGTAATTTCCCATCCATGGGGCTGTATTTCACTGGAAGAGGGTTGGCGAGGGGCTATGTCTAACTTTAATTGGGATTCAATTCCAGAGTGAGGGGAGCCTCTGGGTAATGAATCTCTCCCTGCAGCATGTCCTATTTATTTTTGTGAGAGGTTTAAGTCCCTGGAGTGTGTAGCTCTAAGGGTCTTGGATGTTATGAGGTGGAGCATGTCCATTACTTCTGGGTTTGAAATAGCTGCATACGTCAGGCATAGATCACCTCTGAGTAGGCATTAAGCAACTGAGTAGAGCTGGAGATCCTTTAGTTGAGCTGCATAGGATATTTGTGTGTAGCCCATGATCCTCTTGGGGAGGTACTGTTGTGTTCACTGTAGTTGCTGCAGGTGTTGGGTAAGGTACACCCCAAAAGGGGCATTGTAGTCAAACATGGGCATGATGAGTGACTAGTAGAGGGCCACAATGACCTCCCATGATTAACATGCAAACACCCATGTGATAAGGAGGGCTATATAAAGGTCTTTGCAATGTCTCTGTCAATGTGATTACCAAAGGAGAGGTTATTATCTATGTGGGTCTGTGGGATATTGCTCTGTTATGTAGTAGCTTCCTCCTTCTGTTGTACATCTTATATATGGCTGGGGTCAACCAGACAGGTCTCCTGTTTTGGAGGAGTCATTGTTTTATTTGGGATAGCATGATCAATGCATACCTGCAGGTGCACATACAATGCGTTTGTAAATGATTCTGCAGATTGAGCTGTATTATCCTCCAGCACAGGGCCTTTGAAGTATTCCACCCCAGTCTTCACAAGTGCAAAGTCTGCTTTTGAGAAATTCTTTACAGTGATTTCCTTGGCTGGGGGTGGGGACGGGATATGGATGTCCAGGGAAAGTTGTTTATGGTGTGATCTTAACAATGACGGTTCTACCTCTGGTGTGGAGCATAGAGTCCCCATGTTGGTGATGATCAGGTCCAATATGCATTCCCCCTTGTAGGTGTAGTGACTGGTTGTGCCATAGCACATGGATTCATAAATTGTAGTGGCTGTAGGGTGATGTTGTTGAGGGCCTGAGTAGTATCCCCAGTCAATATTTGTGTGCCTGAAGTCAACCACTATAATGGTGTGTGTGAAGACCTGCATATCCTACACTGTTCCCAGGAAAGCCAAGTGTGGTTACTGGGTATGGGGGGGTGGTCTGAACTACACACCAAACCAAAAGGCAGTTTTGCACAATGGTAGTTGTATATGTATGGCCTGTCATGCTTAGTGCAGTGGTACCAACCCAGAGGTGTGTGTATCTGTGATGTATATGGATACACCCCCTACTTGTGTTGTGTGTTACAAGTCCTGTGGTCATAAAGCATGCTATAGAACATAACCTGGCAGTGCCAGTGTGCATATGTGACTCTGAACTAGGCATCTGTTAATGCACAGATATTGTTATCCCCCATACTGAGGGATAGTTAAAGATGTACATTCCTCTTTGGAAAGACTGATGATGTCAGCACCCTATAAATACAGCAGGAGAAGGGAAATCATCCAGTAATGCGAATAGCTTGCTGCACTAATGCGTCTCTCTTAAGTATCATAACATAGTTAGATAAGGGTTTGAATCCTGCAAACTGTGTGTGTAGGGGGCAGGGGGGTGAGGGGGTGTGTATGTATGCAATTCTCTGTGAAAGGAATGGCCTTTTTGAAGACTGGGATAACACACTAAAAGATGCACATTCCTCTTTGGAAAGACTGATGATGTCAGCACCCTATAAATACAGCAAGAGAAGGGAGTATTTAAATTGATTTAACTGTGTTGCAGGAATATTAACTGAACTGGAAGTTTCGACTCTGCTCTTCAGTTAGTCCCACTCACCCTCCCTGTTTTTGTTTTGGTGTTAATCTTAGTGGCCTTGAAACTGCCCGCCCCTCTTGTAAATTTGTGTTTGGATACTCCTTCTGGACCCATCTCATTTGCTCACTCAACTGAGTGCAGTGAGATCATATTCTGATTTCAGGCACTCCTACTGTGTACAAAGAGAGCATCTGGGAAACAGAAGAAAAAAAAAAGGAAAAAAGACATTTTAAGCTTGTTTCCTGCCTTTCCTATTAAGTGGTATAGACTGTAGGCTTCTGAGCCCCCAAGCCCTTCTGTGTTGGAGGGAAGCCTTCCAGCTTATTTTTTTTGTTTTCTTGTAACTAGCCAGTTTTCTAGTTTCAGCACTCAAATCTGTTTCTTTGCACTCAGCACTTGTTCAGAACTCATTGTAAGCACTACATAAGCTGCAAATTACTACAGCACTCAACTTTCCTCACTTGTCTAGTGGAAAGCAGTTTTTAGTAATTAATAAATAAGCACTTATCCAGGCATGTCTTAGGGTCAGCTCCCAGTGATTTCTCTTGTCTACCTGATGAATCTGGGCATCTTGGGGCAATGCAGCAATTGCCTCATGTACACAGACAACTCTCTCTTCCTACCATCCAACACTACAACCTGTGAGAGATGCACTTATATAGCCAAACTGGAAGCAAAGCTCTCTTCACCCAAGACTGGACTAGACAGTCAAGAGGAGAAGGTAAACACTTGCACCACACCACACTCATCACATAGTCCCTCAAAACCTACACCACCAAAATACACACATAGAAACACAAAACACACACCTACATTCGCGGAGGCTCTCAATAAAAACCTGCCCAAGCATCAGGGACATCCAAAGCATAAATGCAAGCAAACTCCACCCCCCAACACAACCCAAATTACACATAGCCCACAAACTCAGTGTGCCACTCAACCACAGCCTATAAGGCATAACAACGTACCCAACACTCTAGTCATAGGTGACTCTATAGTCAGGCACACTGATGTTCCACTCACTAGACTAAACAAGGAGAAAGCTACTGTCAGCTGCCTGTCAGGTGCCAGGATCGGCCACATAACGCATGCACTCGTCACTCCACAATAAGTACAAATATGACACTGTCATTGTCCATGTTGGTGTGAATGACCTGAGACATACCTCCCTGGACTACATGAAAAGAGACATGGAAGAGCTCTCCAATCTTGTATCCCAGGCCGGTATGACCCTAACGCTGAGTAGCATCCTGCCATCACCCAGAATGATATCACAGTACAAGGACAAAATGATTGACTTCAACAATTAGCTAAGCTTCTGGTGTCATTCTAAGGTGATCCAGTATTTGTCTGCCTGTCACGACATGATCGACAGTCCACGATGCTTTGCCAGAGATGGCCTGCACCTGTCGCCCTTAGGATTCTGGATACTGGCTAAGACTCTTGTCACACCTATAGTGCCTTTTTTAGGCAAGGTTTAAATGACAACTTCACCACCGTAACAGGTACAAGCAAGCAAAATCTGAGGGTAATGCTACACAATGCTAGAAGTCTAAACCTCAAAATGCACTCACTCGAGGCACTCCTTAAAATGGAGAACATTGACATCTGTGCAGTGACAGAGACCTGGTTCAAAGCTCCAGAGTGCACCCCTGCATTACCAGGCTTCAATTCATATCACACCTTTCGGCCACCTAACCCAGAAAGAAGCACTAAAGGCGGAGGCATGTCCATATTCATTAAGGATATCCACACCTCCAGGCTAGTTGCTCAGCATAGTGTATCCGAGATTATCCAAGTGCAACTAACTCTGGGCAAGACCGTAATCCAAATTGTAGCTTGCTACAGACCCCCCACCATGCCCCAGGATACACACTCCTCATTTCTTGATACATTGGAAAGTATTAGGGTACAACCCAACACCCTAATAATGGGTGATTTCAACTACCCCACCATTAACTGGGAAAACTACTCATGTACCAACTCTTTTGCTCAATGTTTTCTAGAATTCATAAATTCCAACACCTTGGATCAACTTATTCACACCCCCACCAGGGGCAGCAATATCCTGGACCTGGTCATTACCAACATGGGAAACCGGTGTTCCACACCAGAGGTCAATTCCTCATTGGTCAGATCCGACCACAAGCTAATCAGCCTAGACATCCACATCCCACCCCCAGCCCCAATTAGGGAAACCATCATAAAAAAATTCTCAAAAGCCAACTTCACACTTCTTAAGACAGAAGTGGCAAACTTCATGACACCCATGCAGACGGACAATAGAGGTATGACTGCCGAAATCTACACTTATACAAGTGCATGGATCATGCTATCCCTAATAGAACCAGGATGCTATCCTCCAAAAAAAGGAAGCCAATCTGGTGGTCCTCTACCTTAAACAAACTGTACAACAGAAGAAAGAAACTGTTGCAAAAAAGAGTAAAATCCCATGACTGGAGGAACACCCTGGTCAACCTCAATAAGAAGCTGAGATCTCTCATAAAATCCTCCAAAGCTAGTTACGTAAACAAAATTGCCACTGACTCTAAAGACAACCACAAAGCATTCTATAGCTATGTCAAGAATCTAAATGGGAACACTCACATCTGCTCTGAGTTACAGCATAATGGCACTAAATATACAGAACCAACTGATATTGCCAACATCCTAGCAGATAGGTTCAATGCTAACTTTACCCCCCTCTCACCCCCTAGAGGGCCCATCTCTATACCGAAAGAATGCAAAGTTCCTTTAATCACGGCTGCAGAGGTAAAAATCACACTCTCCAAAGCCAAGAACACAGCATCCATGGGACCTGACAATATCCCAGGCTGCATTCTACATGAACTACAGAATGAACTGGCACCCTACCTAAGTGCCATGTTCAATCATAGCCTCACCTCAGGCTTTGTACCCACTGAATGGCGCACCATGACAGTTATCCCACTCCACAAAGGGGGAGCCACGACGGACCCCGGGAACTACTGCCCCATTAGCCTGACGAGCCTGGTCTGCAAGGCCATGGAACGTATCATCATGGAACTCATAAACAAAGACACTGGTAATCTCCAAACTCTGGACCGTACTCAGTTTGGATTTGTAAAAGGCAGATCATGTCTCCTAAACCTAATTGACTTCTTTGAAGCAGTCACCAAAGCAATAGATGAGGGTAAAATGGTTCACACAGCTTATCTAGATCTCGTCAAGGCTTTCAACACCACCCCCCACTCTGGAATTATAGATAAGCTCACTAAACTAGGTATAAATCCCTATGTCACAAGATGGGTTGCCAACTGGCTCATGGACAGAACCCACACTGTGAAAGTAGTAGATTCCAAATCCGACATCAGACCAGTGACAAGTGGAGTACCACAGAGTTCAATCCTGGGTCCTCTCCTGTTTGGTATCTACTTCTCTGAAGTGCAGGCCAACACAGAAGTTCTTTGGCTAACAAAGTTTGCAGATGACTGCAAACTAGGAGCCATAATCGAAACTCCTAACGATGTGGACAAACTACAAAAGGGCCTCACTGAGACAGATACCTGGTGTCAAAGCCATGGCCTGGAGCTCAATGCCAAAAAGTGTATTGTCATCCCCTTTGGTAAAAACTCTGTACCCATGAACTACCACATAGCTGGTAGTCTACTTAATGCCAAAAATGTGATAAGAGAGCTTGGGACACAGGTGGACAGTAGTCTCTCCTTTGATAATCACATTGCCACAGTGGTCAGGAAATCCTTCTACGTGGCTCATCTCATCACAAAAGGATTCTCATCCAGAAAAAAAGGTCATTGTTCCCCTCTACTCATCACTCATTAGACCCATTATAGAGTACAATGCCCCTTTTGGTATGCACCTCACAAGACATCTACAACAACTGGAAAGACCACAGAAATACCTCACAAAGAGGATTACTGGCCTCAAACAGATGCCCTATGCAGACAGTCTCAAAAAACTACAGCTTTACTCCATCGCATATCACTACTCAGGGGCGATCTCTGCCTAACATAGAAAGCTATGTCAAACCCAGAGCTGTTGGACATTCTCCACTTAAAGAAATCCCAATCCCTCCGAGCTACACGCTCTAGGGACCTTAACATTATCACCACAATAAACAGAACATACTGGAGTGATAGATTCCTGTCCCAGAGACTTCCCATACTCTGGAACAGACTACCTATCTATGTCAAACACAGCTCCTCATTAGCACTCTTCAAGAAAAATCTTTATGATTGGATGAGAAATGGGAAATTTACCCCGGGGATCACTTCTGTGGCCCTGCTCAACAGGGGCACAGGAAAATAATTTTCTTGGGTGGCGAAAGCTAGGGTACATTTCTTGGCTATGCTTGTATGGGCCCTAGGGCCGATAGCCTAGTACCTACCTATGAACCTATGAACCTATGAAACCATCCAGTAATGTGAATAGTGTGCTGTGCTAATGCATCTCTCTCAAGTATCATAACATAGTTAGGTAGGGGTTTGAATCCTACAAATGCCATGTGTGCGTTTGTCACACAGTTTGTCAATGTGTTGTGTGTTTTGCTTTTATTATTATATGACATATTATTATAATAGTAATTTCAATGCACACATCAGGTATGTGTGTGCCACATACAGATATGTACCTGTGACCTTTAATAGTTCCTATGTGTGAAGCCTGCCCCATATGAATACCGTTTTTACCTTTGCCAGCATGTGCCACAGCTTACCAGACCTTAGGCCATACATGTATGTTGATGAAAATGCAGGCTACTGCAGTGATCTGTGTCCTAGGCCAACTATGTGACACACACCCATGAAAGCTTTGATAGATTAATGTGGGTGAGGGTTCATGCCTGGAGTATATGTCAGACATGTTAAAACACAGCAAAGTCTGTGAGTGATGGACACCCAGTGTAGGTGTATGGCAACTGTCGCCGATATGCATACAGACACCTTCTTGCTTAGGTGATACACTGAGGGACTGCAGAATACCTTTGGAAATGTGAATATCACAGGAAAGACAAGATAATACTTGTCCACATGTACACACCATTACCCGTTCTACATGATGGGTGCTACCACCTACATGGTACTGTTGGAATACTATGTTAACTACATGCCGATGCCAATGTCACAGGTACGTTACAGCAATACAGCATGGCTTGAACAACAGGTATCTGTCCGTATGATACCCTTGTGGTGGTTAGGTGTGTCATAGGTTCATAGGTTCATAGGTTCATACTAGGCTATCTGCCCAAGGGCATTTATAAGCCTAGCCCACTATGCCTATTATTTTGCTCTGCCTCTGTCAGGCAGTGACACTGAAGTAATCCCTGGGGTATATCTGCGATCTCCCATCCATTGGTCAAGATTCCTCTTGAACAATGCCAGTGAGGTGCTCTGCCTCACATGTACCGGGATTATGTTCCACAGCATAGGGAGTCTCTGGGTGATGAATCTGTCCCTCCAGCACGTCCTATTAATAACCGTGTCAAGGTTTAAGTCTCCCACCCTTGTGGTTCTGAGGGATCTAGATTTTTTGAGGTGAAGCATATTCATCAAATCTGGGTTTGACATGGCCTTATATGTCAGGCACAGGTCACCTCTGAGCAAGTGGTATGAGACTGAATAGAGCTGGAGTTCTTTCAGTCGGGCAGCATAAGACATATTTTTGAGACCCTTTATCCTTTTGGTGAGGAACTTTTGGGGTCTTTCCAGCTGCTGCAGGTGTCGGGTCAGATACATTCGAATGGGGCATTGTACTCAATCATAGGTCTAATGAGTGATGAGTACAGGGGACGATGACCTCCTTGATCTAGATGTGAATCCCTTCATGATCAGGTGGGCAATGTAGAAGGTTTTCCTGACTACTTTAGCAACATGAGTGTCAAGCGAAGGCTAGTGTCAACCTGGGTCCCCAGGTCCCTGATGACTTCTTCTGTGCTCAGTGGATTGCCACCTATATGGTAGCTAGGGGTAACCTTGTTTTTCCCGAAGGGTATGACTATGCATTTCTTGGCGTTTAACTTTAGGCCATGGCTCTGGCACCAGTTATCCGTTTCTGTGAGGCCCTTCTGAAGGATATCTGTGTCAGAAGTGTTTTCGACTATGGCCCAGTTTGCAGTCATCTGCAAACTTTGTCAGCCATAACCCTCCTGTGTTTGCTTGTACTTCAGAAAAGTAGATGCCGAACAAGAGTGGACCCAGGACTGAGCCCTGTGGGACACCACTTGTGACAGGCTTTGAGTCTGACATGGCTCCAGCAACTCTGACCCTGTGGGTTTTGTCACTTAGCCAGTTTGCAACCCATCTTGTGATGTATGGGTTTACATTCAAGCTGATGAGTTTTTCGATGATACCTGAGTGGGGTATTGTGTCGAAGGCCTTTGCCAGGTCGAGGTAGGCTGTATGGACTGCCTTTCCCTCATCAATGGCCTTGGTGACTGTTTCGAAAAAGTCAACCAAGTTTAAAAGACATAATCTGCCTTTGACAAAGCCAAACTGGGTTGGATCCAAAATCTGCAAGTTCCCTATGTCTTTATTTATGAGTTCCATTATGATCCTCTCCATGGCTTTGCAGATAAGGCTTGTCAAGCTAATGGGATGGTAATTTCCAGGGTCGGGGGAGGCACCGCCCTTGTGAAGTGGGACCACAGTCACCGTGCGCCACTCCTTGGGTACGTATCCTGAGGTGATGCTAAGATTAAACAGCTGTCCTAACTGCGGGTTTAATTCCTCATTGAGTTCGTGGAGCACACAGCTGGGGACACCATCCGGTCCAATGGATGCTGTGTTTTTTGCCTTGGAGAGAGCAGTTCTCACCTGGGCGTTGGAGATGTTTGGGGGGCTACAATCCTCTGGTATAGATATCTCTCCTTTTAGGGAGGAGAGGGGGGAGAAGTTTGCACTGAACCTATCAGCCAGTATGTTGGCAATGTGTGTAGGTTCAGTAATCTTCACATCATTTTGAACTAATTCTGAGCATATCTGGGAGTTTCCTCCTAGGTTTCTAACATAGCTAAAGAAGGCCTTATGATTGTCTTTTGTGTCCTTGGCAATTTTCTCTCAAAATTAGCCTTGGATGATTTTATGAGAGCTCTTAGTTTTTTACTTATAATGATCAAAGGTGTCTTACCTTTCAAGGATTTTCCTCTATCTTGTAGTAGCTTCCTCCTTTTGTTGTAGAGCTTGTTTATGGCTGGGGTCCACCAGACTGGACGCTTGCCTTTGGTACAAAGAGTCTTAGTTTTGTTTGGGATTGCCTGATCCATGCAGTCCTGTAGGTGCTGGTAGAAGGCATTTGTAAGTGATTCAGCGGTTTGAGTAATGTTTACCACTGGCTCAGGGCCTTAAAGGAGACCACACTACGTTTTAGAAGTGTGAAGTCAGCTTTTGAGAAGTTTTTCACTGTGGTCTTTTTTATTTCAGGTGGGGGCGGGATGAGGACCTCCAGCGAGATTAGTTTATGATCTGATCTCACCAGTGAGGGTATACTTCGGTGTTGAACATTGTGATCCCATGTTTGTGATGATGAGATCAAGTATGTTTTCTCCTCTTGTGAGGATGGTGACTAGTTGTTCCATGGCATTTGAGTTTATGAACTCCAGGAACCTTTGGGCTAGAGAGTTTGGGCTTGAGTAGTGTTTCCAGTCTATATTAGGGTAGTTGAAGTCACCTAGTATGATGGTGTTTGGAGATACATTTATCCCCTCCAGTGTTTTCAGGAAGGCCATGTGAGGTTCCTGAGTTTGAGAGGGTGGCCTGTAACATGCTACAAATTGCAGAGCAGTCATGCCTATGGTTAATTGCACTTGGATGGTCTCTGATGCATCGTGCATTGCCACCAACCTTGAGGTGTGGGTGTCCTTTATGAATATGGACACCCCCCCTCCTTTTTTGATGTTGTCCGGATTTTGGGGCCGGAAGGCATGATATGAGCTGAAACCTGATACTGCTGGGGAGCCTTGAACCAGGTTTCTGTCACAGCACAGACATCGATGTTCTCCATACTGAGAAGGGCCTCGAGTGCATGCATCTTGAGATTGAGACTTCTGGCATTGAGCAGCGTTACCCTTAGTTTTTTTCCTTTTTTGTGTTCTAGGGTGGTAGGTTTAGAATTTGAGCCTTGCCTAAAAAAGGCACTATGGGGGTGGCAAGAGCCTTTGCCAATATCCGGAAGCCCAGGGGTGACAGGTGCAAGCCGTCCCTTGCGAAGCAGCGTGGCTTGTCCAGCATGTCATCCCAGGCAGACAGACATTGGATCCCCTTTGAATGACACCAGAATTTAAGCCAATTATTAAAGCTGATCATCTTATCACTGTATTGTGGCATCATTTTAGGTGAAGGTAGGATACTGCTCAAGGTCAGGGTCATACCTGCTTGGACTACATAATCAGAGAGCTCCTCAATGTCTCTTTTCATGTAGTCCAAGGAGGTACGTCTCAGGTCGTTGACACCAGCGTGGACAATGACTGAGTCGTACTTGTACCTGCTGTTGAGAGACCTGAGTGCTTGCGTTATGTGGCGGATTCTAGCGCCCGACAGGCAGCTTACTGTGGCCTTCTCCTTACTCAGTCTGGTGAGCGGGAAGTCAGTGTGTCTGACTATGGAGTCACCAATGACGAGTGTGTCTGGCATTGTGTTTGGCCTTAAGGGCTGTGACTGTTTGACACTCTGACTGTGTGGTCTATGTGTTGCATGTGTTTGGTCCTGAGGTGGTAGTTGTTTGGGTGTCTGCTTTGGTGGCCTCTGCTGTTTTGGTAGATTTTTGATCAGAGCCTCCGAGTATGTCTTTGTGTGATTGTGTGTATGATTTGAAGTTGTGATGGTACTATGTGTGACTGGGTATGTAGTGTGTGTGGTTACCTTCTCCTCCTGTCTGGTCTTGCCAGTCCTATGTTGAGAGAGCTCAGCCTCCAGTTTGGCCATATAGTTGCATCTCTCGCATGTATTTGTGTTTTGTGGGAGAAGGAGAGGATTGTCTGTGTACATGAGGCAATTGTAACATTGCCTCAATATTCCCAAGTTCACCAGTTGAGCAGGAGAGGATACTAGCAACTGATCCCTCGTCATGCTAGAAGTAATAGATAAAAAAACTTACAAAAGACTCCGAGGGATGTGGGTTCTAGGCTGGTGGGGTACTATCTATAAAAAAAGTGCTTTATCAAGGTGCAAGTACTGTAGGAGCATGTGCTAGGCTTTACAGATAGAGAATAGTCTACTTGGGAATCAAGTAGAGATGAACGTTTTAGTTATAGGATACGCTGGTTAGATCAGAAGTACAGTTCGAGGAAGGTAGTTATAAGGGAAAATTTGAAGAGTGGAATTTAGGTAGCCCGAATAGTTTAACCTTGTTTAACCGCCGCTGCTCTTGTGTGCAACAGTGGCAACTCCGCACTAATTCATGCTAAAGCGCGTTAAAGCGTGCTTTATAGCAGGGGGCTGGAAAAAACAGGAAATGACCCAAAATGGCTAACGAATTACTAGTTGCTGTTTCTAACCACTCCTCTGAGGACAAACAAGCAGCTCAGTACTCCTCACTCCCACTGGTCAGTAAAGAAACTACCTCTGGCCACACAAGAAAATGGAGGAACACAGAAACCAAATACAAAGCCCAGGGATCAGCAAAATCTGATCACTGGAACAACTAGCTAGGAAAGTTTAGGAAAGGAGAAGTATTTGTTTGGGTTTTTTTAGTTTTTTTGCAAACAGACAGAAAAAATGCAGTAAATGCTTTGTTTTTTGACTAAATTGCTATCAAAGGCTGGTACACTTGAGTGTATTAGCCTGTTTGTTACTTTTAAGCAAAACTTTAGCCAACAAGTGCAATCAACAATTTAAGCACAGAAAAACAGGAAAATAAGGTAATAAAACAGTAATATAGGCACAAACAGTAGTCGAAAAGCTCAAAAGATCGAAAAATGCAAAATAAGAAGTTTAAAAAATACTTATAATCAAGAAAGTTGCTTTTTCTGCTCTCTGCTGGCTTAGGAACTCTGCAGGGGACCACGAAGAGCTATGCCAAGTTCTCTAATGCCAGAAAAGCCCGCCAAAGTGTGCTTTATAGCAGGGGGCTGGAAAAAACAGGAAATGACCCAAAATGGCCAATGAATTACTAGTTGCTGTTTCTAACCACTCCTCTGAGGACAAACAAGCAGCTCAGTACTCCCCACTCCCACTGGTGAGTAAAGAAACTACCTCTGGCCACACAAGAAAATGGAGGAACACAGAAACCAAATACAAAGCCCAGGGATCAGCAAAATCTGATCACTGGAACAACTAGCTAGGAAAGTTTAGGAACGGAGAAGTATTTTTTTGTTTTTTTTTAGTTTTTTTGCAGACAGAAAAAATGCAGTAAATGCTTTGTTTTTCGACTAAATTGCTATCAAAGGCTGGTACACTTGAGTGTATTAGCCTGTTTGTTACTTTTAAGCAAAACTTTAGCCAACAAGTGCAATCAACAATTTAAGCACAGAAAAACAGGAAAATAAGGTAATAAAACAGTAATATAGGCACAAACAGTAGTCGAAAAGCTCAAAAGATCGAAAAATGCAAAATAAGAAGTTTAAAAAATACTTATAATCAAGAAAGTTGCTTTTTCTGCTCTCTGCTGGCTTAGGAACTCTGCAGGGGACCACGAGGAGCTATGTCAAGTTATCTAATGCCAGAAAAGCCCGCCAAAGCGTGCTTTATAGCAGGGGGCTGGAAAAAACAGGAAATGACCCAAAATGGCCAATGAATTACTAGTTGCTGTTTCTAACCACTCCTGTGAGGACAAACAAGCAGCTCAGTACTCCCCACTCCCACTGGTCAGTAAAGAAACTACCTCTGGCCACACAAGAAAATGGAGGAACACAGAAACCAAATACAAAGCCCAGGGATCAGCAAAATCTGATCACTGGAACAACTAGCTAGGAAAGTTTAGGAACGGAGAAGTATTTTTTTGGGTTTTTTTAGTTTTTTTGCAAACAGACAGAAAAAATGCAGTAAATGCTTTGTTTTTCGACTAAATTGCTATCAAAGGCTGGTACACTCATATGTAGAATGCATTGTAGGCCACTGTATGTATTTGCAGTCATGAATGGACATATCTGTAGTGTGTTGGCATGTACTTGAGACTGCTAGATGCCAAAGAGTATTGTTCCCAGTGATGTGTGGTGCTCAATAAGAATGGCTACTGGTATAGTGTAGTACTGCAGGGATATCACTGACAACAGGTTCCTACATCTGTGCGTCAGTTGAGGAGACACCATGTAATGGGCACTGAATGTCAGGCTATGTAAGCTGTGTATACTACCAAAATGCAGACCATTGACATTTGGAAACCGTATCACCCACAGCATACTGTCAAATCATGTCATGTTCCATGCTAACCATGTTCACAAATGTACACCTGCAACTCATTGCTGCAAACATCACACATGTACTGTCCACACCCCAACACATGCAGGCACAGGTACACACAACAGCCATGTAGCACATGTGCAGACAGTACACTTTGGGAATTAACACTGGTGTATACAAAACTGCAATGACAAACATTGGCAATGCATCATGCATGCTCGAATATACCCACAACAATATCATTACACTGTATTGTTAACAACATGATAATATTACTACAGTGCTATGTAGTCACCCTGTGCATCAGCACCATGCTACCCTGTTCCTGCATCAATGTTACAGATGGCAGGAGATGGCACAGTTTCATCATATGCACAGGGTGTGTACTTGGTTTGCCAGAGTCTGCCACTGACACATCCAATTGACATGTATGTGTGTGTGTGAGTTAGTGAGGGACAACAGTACAACATGGGGCAATGTTGCTGCAATGTGTGTGTATGTGTTAGACCTAGGTGTTAGCATTATGTGTGTGTGTATGCATGCACACAGTTCCACCATGTGGCTGCCATATACAGGTGTTTGTGGACAGCCACAAACTGTACCTGCCAGGTCATACAGATCACTGTCTCTGGCCACGGACACGGTACCTGTGCCTGGCAGGGGTGCTACAGACAGTATCAGGTACTAAGCCAGAGTGAGTACTGTCATCAGAAGCAGTGGGTTGTTGACTGGACACATGTCCCTGCTGGGACTGCCCAGAGCCACGTGTACGTGGTCTTCTCGGACGGTATAATGACAGCACAGACCTAGCATTGCTGGGGCTGGTACTGGCACTATGGGAGCGGCTGCGGGTTTGTTGTCATCTGCGACGACTGCCAGCTGATAATGTTGCTGGCATACGTCCACGTCGATGCCTCAACCGTCCTGCACTGTCCTTGCTCCTGGATATGTAGTTGTGGAAGAGATCTAATGTGTCCCCCCAATGTCTATCAATGACCTCGCTGATGTTGCGGATTGCAGACGCAACGTAACACATAGTGTCATTCATAGTGGTGTGATGTGCTCTAAGCTCCCTCAGACCCTGTCTGGTGTACCATTCCATACGTGCCTGTGCCTGCATTACAGCCCAGAACATAACTGAGGTTGAACGACCTCTGTGGGCACGTCTGACAGGGGCAGTATGACCACGGATGCTCCCATGAGAACCCCTGGACATCTGCCTGTGTGGTACCATGTAAGGAATCTGGCCATGGCTGCTGTGAGGGAATGCATGTGCCAATGATACCACACTACCCTGGTCAATGCCCACTGTATGCTGTCCCTCAGCTAAGGACATTGGTGACAATGGATGTATCGGCAGGATGACTGTGCGCATTGATGGGGTTGACTGCTGTATAGTGTCAATTGGCTGACCAACGACAGACCCTGTCACACCTCCCTGTGCCATTACACATGTATCATCATAATCACTATCCCCAGCAGTGGCTTCAGGTTCCCTGCTGCAGTTCACCAGAGCAACATCAGAACCTGTGAGGGGAATATAGGAAACACAGTTTACAAATGTGTACATGATATTAGCACACAGGTGCACATGCACACATGCACACAGGCGCACCTGCATACAGGTGCACATGCACACATGCACACCTGTGCACATGCACACAGGCGCACATGCACAAATGTGCACATGCACACATGCACACATGTGCACATGCGCACATGTGCACATGCACACATGCACACAGGCGCACATGCACACATGCACACAGGCGCACTTGCACACATGCACACCTGTGCACATGCACACAGGCGCACATGCACACATGCACACATGTGCACATGCACACATGTACACATGCACACATGCACACATGTGCACATGCACACATGTACACATGCACACATGCGCACATGTGCACATGCACACATGCACACAGGTGCACATGCACACAGGCACACATGCACACATGCACACAGGCGCACAAGCACACAGGCGCACAAGCACACAAGCACACAAGCACACAGGTACACTCCTCAGTTAAGCAGATACAAACACAGACACACCTGCAATCCAACACATACACAATACTGTTTTAGGGTGGGTGACAGTATCACAAGGAAAAATATCACTGCACACATGTCAGCATGCAGATTATGTGCTGCACAGGAACATGCAGTGCAAGTGTAGACAGCCCTTGTTAATAACAGTATACGTGTACTTGATGCTTGTGTGTAGTTGTTCAGTGATTGTCTCCACCCTGGTTCACAATGTGTACAAGGACATAACAATGTTGTGCAAGTGTTACAAGCTGTGGGTGCATATATTTGCACACACACACACACACACACACACACACACACACACACACACACACACAAAAACACATGATGGTGCTACGCAATGACTGCTATGTGTACTTTTGTGGTCAGTGGAACTGGATGTGGTGTAGTAACGTGAGCCATGATCAACATGCTTCTTGTGGTCAGTCAACAATAATAATGTGTGCCAGACAGGCAGCTAGCATGCTGTACCTGACGTGCAGTAACATGACTACATCCACAATTACACAGCCACTTGTTACATGGGTTTGTAAGGTGGCCAATAGTGAGCATTGCCTAACATGAATGTATTATTTGTTCAAGGCTGTTGCACAAAGACATGATAGGCCTCTACCCCTCAGGTATATTATGTGTGCTGTGTAGATGATAAGTGGGATACTGAAGAGTGGCCATACAGCAGGTGTCATAATTGGACATGTGTAGCAGGCTAAGGTGTAGTGTGTATGCCAAACATGTGTGCGTTGTGTACATGTGTATCAGGTATGCCTATACAATGTCCAGTACTGTGTTGCCACACATGTGTGTCATGCTCTGTGTATTGCATGTGAGTGAGGCAGCTATTGAGAATAATGGGATATGCATAGTCTCACAGCAAACATGCACAACATGCATTATGCGTAGGTGTGTTACATGTGCATAGACTACACCTCCATATGACATGCACATGTCATTAGCAATAGTATTGTTATGACACACTCACCAGCATGGATTGGCTTCCTTGCTGTCACTCCAGAGGGACCTGCAAAAATATGAGAGTGATTGCTATTGGCCACAACTGTGCCATTGATACTGTGAGTATGATAAAGTACAGTAGTACAGCAAGTGGCTTTCACAAGTGTACAGATTATGCTCAGAATATCAATCTTGCAGAAGAATAGGCAGGTTAACAGCTACACAAACAGTACACATCTCACACATGCATAAACTACCAGTACAGAGAACAGTCAACTACAGATATGGCATGTTACCTGCGTGCTCCATTTCAACATGCTGGGTGGCTCTGGCCTCCATGATGACACATGTTTGTGGATGTTGCTGTTGTTGGCCTGGAGCCACAACACTTAGGAGGTGCTCCTCCACAATGGTGAGGGGGGGTGTGGATAGGTACTCCACCGCCTGTGGCAAGCTGTTGTCTGTGGATATCAGACGCATGCTGCCGGACATGTCTAATTAAATCACTGCAGTGATGGCGTACCTGCTCATATGTCCGGTTATGCATGCCTATGTCATTTACCCAACGGACAAGATCTTGCCACAGTGCAGCCCTCTCATGCTGGTTCTGACTGGTCCTGGAAAACAGCACACGGTAATTCTGCACCAGGCTCTGGTGGATCTCCTGATCCTCTGCTGCTTTATAAGGTGGGTTTTGCTGATGCACCATCACCCTGGAAGGAAAAGAAAAATATGTGAGCAAGTCATGTGGCACACTTAATATTCTAATTTACTGATATCACTTAACAACCATATATAGCATCTGTCTGTCTATCAGGGGATACACATGTTTGATAACACATATCAGTGCTCAGCCCACAACTGTCTGACAGTGCCTGCCACACTCCATACAACAAACTAGTATACACAAGCACTTGGCACACTGTGTGGGATACAATGCACAACCTCACACTGGGGGTATGTATCAAGCTAATGGATGAAGAATATTGTCATCCCGTGCAATGAATGCAATGCACATTTACAGTTTCAACAGTAATCCACCCTAGTCTTTGATGCCATACTTCTACCTGACATATGTGCACAGTTGTTACTATAGCCCTCATACTGCTGTCACAGAGTATACATGCTGCCAGGTACAGATACATACCCTGTAACACACATGTGATTGCGGCCATGGTACAGGCATCATTACACACACATTACATATACATACAACACACAAATGTATGACAACACAGATGAGCATTAACTGTGTACCTTATAGTACTGTGTGCCCCTACTTACAGATACCTATGCATGAGGTATGTAATCTTTGCAGAATACAGGAAACACACCAGACAGTGTTACCAGGGAATGTGAACATACACCATACTGTAGTGTTTAGGCCTACAACATCAGGTTTTATAACAGTTCATATGTGAGCTGGATTCAACAGCAGTACCACTTACTGAGCATACATGTATTGCTTCTGCCTACGATGGGACACTGCAATCGTACACAGGGAAGTACAGCGCAACATATGCCAATCTATTATGTTTGCATCCCGATAACTGACACATCTTTCTCTGGCCTCACACCAAGGACACCAACTACCATGGCAGACACAAACTCACACTAAGCTATCACACTTTTACAGACCTTGCACACAATCAGTGTCACACTCATTCAATGTCACATAGCTGGTATTGCACTGAGTACATGTGTGTGTGTGCATTGTGTCATAGGTAGGTACTATGCTATTGGCCCTGGGCCTAGGGCAGCCTAGCCATATGCTACCCTGCCCTTTGAGACACATGTAATGTGATTTTACTTGCTCCTGTGAAATGGTTACACAGAGGTGACTCACAAGACATATTACCTATCTCCATAACATTCATCAGGGGTATGTATGACATCTACTAATAAGGAGCCTTGTTTGTTAATGCAGGGTGGTTTACTCCAGGGTATGGCATATTTGTGTATGGAAACCTGTACCTCCAGCATGTGCTGTTTAGTGCGGTGACAAGGATTAGGGCCCTAGGTCATGTAGGCTGGACGGATTGTGAGGTGTTGCCATGGTGGTTGACCAACTGTTATGGGTGTGACATAACTGTGTATTTCCAGCAGTGGTAACCTCTATGTAGGAAGTATGCAAGGAACTCTAGCTGTGGTTTTGAGAGTCAGTCTGCATAGGGAATGTGTTTGAGGACATTGTCAGTCTTTGTTAGGTATGTCTGTGGCCTTTCCACTTGCTGTAGTTGTCATGGGAGGTACATACTGTATAGGACATTGTGAGGTGTAGAGGGGTACACTGACTTACATTTCCCTAGCTGACACACCTTTTGTGATGACACATACCATGTACAGGGATTACAAGACTAGTGTGCCACTGTAGATATCAAAGGGGAGGCTATTGTACACCTGTGTCCCATGTTCCTTTCTGACACCTCCAGTGGTAGGCGGGCAACCACCTATGTGGTAGTTAGTGGGTAACATGTTTTGGAATGGTGTATTGTACTGCAGTATCAACAATGGTGTTCAGTCCAGTACATCTGCCCCCTTGTCCCCCTCTCTCACTCTCTCTTTATATATATATATATATATATATATATATATATATATATATATATATAGATATACACACACTTCTAAACATCCATTGCTGTACATATACATGCACATGTAGACACATAGACTGCCCACCTTTCATGGTGGGAATATCACTTCTGAAACAGTTGTGAGACACTATTCTGTAATGATATTGCGCAGTGTTGTGCATAATGCATTATGCTGTCCTCAGGCCGTATAGCTGTAGCAGGCCTCACTGGCTCAGTCCCACAGAAGTTCACCACCACATGACATATACCTGCACTGCATGCTGTTTTCAATGCCACACACTACAACCTACATTGATATGTGCACATAGCAACCTTCAACTACATATGTATGTCCAGCCTTCACTAACAGTTGCAGTATGTCCCTTGCCCTATGCACATCTGCATATACATATAGATACAGACTGCTAACACATATGCAGGGTTCACAGTATGTAGATTATTAGATTATGTAGTTTACATTACCTTTGTCTCTAACAGCTTTTTTCTGCTGGCTTGCTTGCTGGCTTGCTGGCTTGCTGGCTTGCTTTTTATTTTTATTTTTTGTCTCTGTCTCTCTCTCTATATATATATATATATATATATATATATATATATATATATATATATATCTCCCTCCAGTTGCTGCAATGATATTATTGCATGTGTGGACTGGCAGTACAGGCTGCTTTTGTAGGTATCTGCACATGTGCATGTGATGACCTCTGCACCAATTGGTGGCCAGCATTTAGTAATTGCATGCAGCCTGCTGTGTGGTAATTGCAGTTCTCACTGCGATTTCAGGACACTGCTATAAAATGATAGGTTAGGTAGGCGTAGGCCTTTCAGTTTTGCAAGGTGGGGACCATGCTGGTTTGCTGTGGACACTGTTGTGTGAGTCAGAAGGTTGGTATATCTCTCATATCTAACGCTGTGTTGTAGCCACTGAAATGCATGTTGTACTGAAACCTGACTGTTGCTTCTTCCAGTTCACTCTTCTCAGTGTGTATGTTAACTCACACCTGCTAATGCTAACACTGTTTACATGGGATTATGTACTTACCTGTGGGATTTGAGGATTACTGGCATACAACAGTAGTCCTTGCAATGTGTTGCTATGGCTTTTGTATTTTCCCTTTACATTCACTCATTGAATGCCTGATATTTGTCTTTACTGGAATGTGTTGCTATGGCTTTCCTATTTTCCATTTACATTCACTCCTTGTAATGCATGATATATTTCTTTCAGCACTAAGTTCTTATATGTTTGCTGTGGCTTGGTGGCACTTCATGCAGTCTGGTGAGCCCAAGGTCTGGGGTTTGACACTTAGAGAGGTATTTTATTTTGCTGCTGAGCAGTACTAGGGCCTTGTCATACAGAGTGAATAAGGCACTTTTAAACAGTTGTAAGCAGGAAGCAGGAAGTCAGTGGGGACACCAGCTAGGGATGTGTGGCTGGGTGTAGGGAAGGTCCATAGCTGCACATTTCTTTAACTGCAATAGCTGTACATATGTTTGACATTGCTGTGACATTTGAAACCTTCCACCCCTGAGAGAGGGGTGAGGACAACTAAGTATATTGTACTAACAATTATGAATATCAGGCACATGCAGTGCTTGTGAACTGCTATACTGTCATTAGTATGCTAGATGGCTACATCCTTTGATATTTCTGTGTTGTACTCCTACATAAGGGCATGCTTGTGGAAGTAATTCTACAGCTATCTGCAGAGTATGTAACAGCAGACAGGATGATATGCCAGTGTGTTTCTGACACTTGCAGGCCTCAGATACTCTCAGGTATATATTTGACCAGCCTCAGGGAAAGGTACATATCAGTGGGATACACCTGTGATATATTTCAGATATTCTGCAGTTGTGACTGTGGGGTATTTTGAGCATATGTATTACTACACCATTTCTGACATGCAAGTAGTGTCTACTTTAACTTATTGACAGTTACCAAGTTATCATTATGTGGGATTCCCCACCTTTCTGCCTACTGTTAATACATTTCGCAGGGAGTCAGTGGGGCACAGGTAACAGTTGCTTGCAAATCAGGGACATCCCTGTAAATCAGTCACAGTTGGGAGGTCTGGCCTCTTACCTATTCAAATATGGTGGTGTTTATCCTGCTGTGATACTGTGTGTGGTTTGTAAGGTGCTACTGTAACATTATTACCTACTAGCATGGCTGTTTCTCTTCTCACGCTAATGTAATGCAATTCCACAAGAATTGCCAGTAAAGATACACAGAACAAGCTTTGTGTAATGGCCTTCCTATTTTCCTTTTACAGTCACTCCTTTTATTTCATGATATATTTCTTTCAGCACCAAGTTCTTGTATATCTGCTGTGGCTCAGTGGTAATTCATGTAGACTAGTGTTTCCAAGGTCTGGGGTTTGAGACTGACAGGGGTATTTTATTTTGCTGATGAGCAGACTACAGGCCTTGTCATACAGAGTGACTAAGGCACTTTTTAGCAGTTGTAAGCAGGTTTGCACAAGTTTGCCCGACGCTTATCTACACTTATCTACGCTGCACACAAGCGCACACCCGCTGACTACAGCTTAGAAGTGCTTACTCCCGCTAACACCTGTGCTAATTTCTTTTAAAGAAAAGAAAATGGGGAAATAGGAAAGTGGTGAAAAAGGGGGCACAAAGAGGGAAAGACAGTAGGGAAACCAGCTCGGGATATGCAGGATGGGTGTATGGAAGGTCCATAGCTGCCCATTTCTTTACCAGCAACAGCTGTGCATATGTTTGAAATTTGGTGTGAAATGTGAAACCTTCCACCCCTGAGAGAGGGGTGAGGACAACAAAATCTGTTGTACTGCCAATTAGAATTATCAGTTTACATGTCCAGCGGACATGTGTGTGAATTGGGCAGCTATGTATGGGGCGTAATTTTTTTGTGGGAACAGAGTGCCCTTTTTTTATTTTTTTTTCAGGTGAGAGTAGAATGTGAGGTACAGGAAGTAGGTATATTTGGGGAGGTAGGTTGGGGAGGTTAACAGACAAGACAAGACGCATACGGGGCAGAGTATGACACATGTGGGGGGTAAACACAATTGACGGGGACGGATATTTTTTGATATCATGAGCCCATTAGACCACAGATGGCAACAGTGGAACTGAGATCCCCACCCATGGGCAGTTACCACTGCGCCTTCACAGCCCAGGCCGGGGCTGTGCTGGGGGCTGGATAGGATGGGCAGGCACACCCGTGAGTTGCACCACTCTCACCTTGAGCTGGCATTGGGGATCAGTCACAGAACACCTGATCTCACTAAGCACCACAGACCGGACCCTATGGAGGGTGAGTGGAGGCTCTCCTCTGGCCACCCTTACAGAGGGGGGATGAGCCCCATCCCCTGCAGCGCTTCCACCCGAAGGTGGCACAGGGCCACCGGAGGAGGAGGTCCCGGCCTGGGCATTGGTGCCAGGTGCACTCGCCAGCTGAGGTGGGAGAGGTGGGTCCACTGGAACCCGCCTTCCCTGTTGTCCTATGTTTAGCAGTATTTTATGGCATTTTGGGTTAGTAACAAACAGCACCATTCAAAATTAGTTGTAACAGCATGCATCAGTATTCCCATTAACCAAACACCCATGAATTCTGACCATTGAGCAGCAAGCATAACACATGCATATTTAGAACAACAGTGCACATTCCAACAGCATGCAGGGTTGATTGGTGGCAACAGGCCATCAGGTTTGGATATGTGGACAGGGCACATGCATCAACATACATGCAGATATGTATGAACCAACAGGACAAATGTTCATGGGAATTAATTGTGAATACACATACTCAGTTTGGTGTGGAATGGCATAATTTGTGAAAATAGGGTAGGGTGGAGAAATATTACATTAACAACTTACACTACCTATAAATATACTGTACATTACTAGTAGATGCAGATATATGTCCCCTACATGTATTAGTACAGTTTCCTGTATGTTACCTTAGGAATGTTGGTGATGGGGATGTTACTGCTACATTAATATACATTCCATTTTTATTCATATATGTTCATATATGGCTGTGTTCAGGTACAGCATCCTGCTACATTTGATTTATATGGGTCTAGACAACTGTGGATGTTCAGCATTTCATACAACCATACTATCTCCATAATGCAAGGGTACAGCAACATATCCAAATTGTGGGACGGACACAGTCCAGGTTCTGTACTTTATTTAAGACTTTACACTCTTTGGTTGGGGCTGTCTCATTCATTTCATTATGTAGCGACTGCAGTATACCTTTATTCCAGACTTATTACAGCTTTCTTGGTAGCTTCAAACTGTCTTTCACACACTCTCTCACTTATTTTATATTTACATTTCAGAATAGTACTTAATTCTAGGCTTTATTAACATTTATTACTGGGTTACCACAATCCTTTCCAGCTGACTCACTTATTTCATATGGCAGAATTTACAAGGATATTCGACACATGTCTATCCTTTGTTGATTGATTACCACTCATTTTCAGGCTGAAGCAGTTATCTGATATTACAATACAGGTGGAAACTCTATTTGAGACTTGTTTAATCTTTATTACTGGATTGCGATACACTCTTTTCCAGGCTGCATCACTTATCTAATCTTACAATACTAGCAGAATCTTTATTCTAGGCTTATTTCACCTTTATTACTGGGTTACAACACTGAACTCTTTTACAATATGTCTCACTTATATTCTAAAACAATACCAGCTAAATAATTACTAACCTGCCTGGTGGTGCAACCTCAGCAGTCTATCAGCATAGGCTCACTGATTCGTGGAACGAACACCTGCAGCTGTAATATAAATAAAGGAATATTGGAACATACCTCTCCATACTATAGGCTAGGATAGCATTTCTTACATATGTAATTACATGGATACTTACTCAGTAGTGGGTCATTGGACATTTGGCGGGCATCCTGGATCCAACTGTTCAGTTGGTCCTCCTTACATCGCTTCAGGTCTGCATGGTGGTGACGGACCTGTTCACCAGTCCTCGGAATGCCTGTGGTACTGGTGAGGTCATGTGCCAACCGGTTCCACGCCTCTGCCTTATATGCTCCCCATTGAACCTGGCCCTGCATGAGTTGTGCTTCATGATCATGGACTAGGAGCCAAACCATATATTTTGACTCCTCAACACCCCACCTTTGTGCTCTAAAGTGATTTCCCTCTCCTGCACCTGCCATCCTGATTGCAAATGGGTACCACAATCAGTTATGTTGTGTATTCCCAACTATGGGGCTTATATATGCCAGTTTTCCCGCACTTATCTGTGATTGGCCATTTTGGATATTTATCAGCTTAAAGCAAACCTGCTTTGTCATGGTTCTATTTTCATTCATTCCTATATATATGCTAATACTGTATTTCTCAGTACAACTGTCTTGGCTTAGTGGTTCAGTACTTTGACTAGGTGCACAGTATCCCGGGTTCGACCCTTGGCATTGCTTTTTTTATTTTACTACTGTCTAGACAGTCTAGGAGGTGTGTCTGTGTAAAGGCGGCTTTGATACAGCTTGCCCAATGTTGCCCGCCGGTAAGCTGGTTGGCGCGCTGCGCAGCTCCGCGCAAACGGCTTATGCTGGGTAACATGTTATTTAGCTATGAGCACTCATATTACGCTGGGTGAAGCACTGCTGAGCTACAGGCACTCATATTAAGCTTGTTAAAGTGCTGCTCACCTCTGGGCACTCATATTAAGCTTGTTAAAGTGCTGCTCACCTCCGGGCACTCATATTAAGCTTGTTAAAGCGCTGCTCACCTCCAGGCACTCATATTAAGCTTGTTAAAGCACTGCTCACCTCTGGGCACTCATATGCAGCTTGTTAAAGTGCTGCTCACCTACGGGCACTCATATTCAGCTTGCTAAAGTGTTGCTCAGCTATGGGCAATTATAATCCTATTTTTATAAATTATTCTGTCGGATTTCTTCACAAATACATGGCCCATTTCATTACATTTTACTTAAATTATAGTTATATATATATATATATATATATATATATATATATATATATATATATATATATATGTCAGGGGATTGTTTCATACTTATTTAAATAAAAATGGTGAATGATGTAGTGGGGGCTCGAACCATGACTACCTCCTCTTTGGCCAATGTCTCTACCGCTACGCTATTGCTACTTGGCTTAATTTGCATATGTAGATCTTATATGCTTTTCAATGCCTGCTAACTGTGGCTGAGCGAAGGGCATACCCGCACAAACGATCGCAAATGCGGGCAAACATTTTTAAAATTATAAAAAAAAAAAAATGAAACTGCTATTTTTATGTTTTACACATTTTCAGTAGGGTTTAGTCTGTGGGGATGTGTGGTGTTGTGTTCCTTGACATTTCTAAGGACTCGCTCGTGGGTGTTTACTTTCAGGCCTCTGACTCTTCTGGGGGCATGTCCCTTTGCAGTACTCAGCATTCGGACATGCCCCCTACTTTTCTACATGGACCGTGTTAGCCTAGGGTATGATTCAGCATGCCCTCATGAATATGCATGGCATGCTGACATCATATCGTTCAACTGCAGCCTCCAAGTAAGACATATTAAGTCTTACACGGAGGTTTCGTGAATCCAGCCCTATGTGTGTATGTGTGATAAAGGGTATGTAAAATAAATGCTATATAATAATGCTGTACACCCCCCCCCTCTCCCGAATAAAACAGACCAAACTTTCAAAACATTCTCTGGAAAGAGATGAAACAAGCTCCATCTGAACCTGCCAAAATAAAGAGGTCATTTCTTTGCCTTTTTATTTTAAAAAAAGTACACTGTAGTGCCCCCACAATGAGAAACATCTTAGCAGATGTTTCTAGATCTCCCACTTGGCACTTAACTACTACTACAAAGACAACTACTGCAACAATCCACTTAACCTATCTCCATTGCTCAGACTACAAAGATGCTCATTATTAGCCCCAATGTGTCTGGATGCAATCAGTACTCACAACTGCTGTATGCCAGAACATGTCCCTCGTATTTCTGGATACCAGTTAACTAGAATTCACTTAGCCATCACTGCAAAAAATAGGAGGAATGTAGTAGCTTCTAACAAGACAAGCAAAAGGGAAAAGATAGTGTAAGTACCACAGAGGTTCTACAACACTGAACCTGCACAGCACATACTGGGACTGTTAGACCACAGGTACTGGGGAAAAACAGCTAAAAAACAAATGTTAGTATTAACGATCACAGCTATTCCTCAGTGCCGAAAATAAGTACTCATTCATCAAAAAAGAATGACAAGCAGAAAATGCTGCTCCTCAAGACTGCATAACTTTTATATAATAGTAACAGTAATCTGTGAAAAAGAATATGTACTCTACTCTGAACAATGCACACAGGTGAGTTTGCCTTTTCGTTTAATGTTGCACATTGCACCGTATAGTGTGTACTATCTACTGCAATAATGAAGGACACAAAATTGATAAAACAATGAACTGTTGAAAAGCATTCAATTTTAAATTAATTTGGAAGCAAAAAAAAAAAAAAATTAAACCATCAGGGTGACTGACTGAAATCCAGACTTCAAAAGGCAAAAGCAATTTAAGAAGACAAATGAGCACACACATTATTGGGGGTGGACAAAATGCACATACCTGTAAAAATAAAACTAGCTTTAGCTGCTTATAAGCATGCACAATGCTCTTCCAATCACAATAAGTAAACAAAACATATTGCAACATTTAAAATTATGTTCAGATTTTAATGCACCGCTTGATTATGAAACCTTTATTTGCACAAACGTTTGTATTAAATGACTAATATTAGTATGGAAAATCTTATTATGGCTAGTACTTAATTTAGAAGTGAATGCAATTTCAGTGCCTTTTGAATGATGAACAGCAGAAAAATAATGAAATGCAGGTTTCAAAAACACAGCTTTAGTGGTACCTTCAAACCTTCCATGTTAGATGACTGAATTGCCATGTTTACACATCTAAGCACTCAAGTGTGCAGTATTCAACACATTTTTAATAAAAGTATATGTCAGCAAAATGAAGGCTGCACATTTTTGGTAGCATGTTATCAATCTTCAGAAGCCAAAGACCCAGTCACTGAAATAAAGAGAAAAAATCTTAACAAGAAGCATATACCAATCCCCTTTGCCAAGGATTGCCAAAGTAACTAACATATCAAGTCATCGTCACATCAACTTCTAAAGAAGCCAAACACTGCCAACTAACAAATTATATCCTGGGGAAAACCACCCACATAGACAAACTCATAGGGTGTTACAGCAGTGTATAAGGAAAAGATTATCCCTCAGTCAATTTTACTCAAAAAAAAAAAACAAAACTTTGCTTTCAAAACTATACAGTTCTTCACTTAAAGTACCATCAAAATTAAGTACACTCATTAACGTCTGTGTGGAATGAAAGCTGCTCAACAGAAAATAATTATACAGTCAGAACACACTAAAATCAGAAAACTCCTCAAGCCTGCCTACCACAATACGTTGCTTACTTCATGTGTCAGGTTGCAGCATTTCAAGCTACTGCTGATCACACATACCTCTCACTTGTCAGACCATTTGTGATCGTCTACAGCCACTGCTTAGTCCAAATGTCATTTTCTGGAATTCAAATTCCATTTTACCTGGGCAGAACATGAAAATGTAAACAACAGCAGCGTCTACTTCTGTGCAACTGGAAGTAAAGGGTGTTCTTAAAGAAGAACGCTCATTAAAACAAAAAAAATGGATTTTTTGTTTCTTTAAAAGAAAATATTTTATTTTTTCCAGACAATACAGTGCAGTCTCCATTTTCCAGACAGTGTCTCTTAATTCCAGACAGTCCAGAAGAATTCTGGACAGTTGGCAACCATAGTTGTAACATAGCATTGAATGAAATTAAAACATCAGTATTTTGGAGTACATAAGTCCTTGTTTCCCATCTTTCCTCAACTAGAGTAGTCCAAATACAGGCTTTGCTATATTCTGGACATTTGGAAAGTTCCTGTGTTGCCCATTTTCTTTCTTGGATAAAGGGAGGCTTCTTTGTTCACCAGTGGCAGTAGGGAGCTTAGAGCAGCCTATCTATCCCTGGAGGAGTGTTCCCAGCACAAGAATCTGGTAGTCTATTGGCCGATTTGGGCCGATTTCTAGCTCTTTCAAGTCCCCCTGTATAAAACCCGCTTTGGCGTGGCTTTGCACGATTTTGAGCATAACGCAGCATCAGGCAGCTCCGCTTAATTGGGTTTAAACCATTCTCGGCTCCACAAAGTCTGCTCTTCACTGTTTCCCTTAGAACTGATCTAGTTCTCATAATAAACACCCTATTCCTACTGTAAAGCCTGGCACTTGCTCAGTAAAGCAATTATATAAGTCAGCACTAAAAAATTAAAAGCACTACACCCTCACAAACTCCTCTTGAGTACCTTGTTCCCCACTGGCCCTTTTTTTCAATTATAAAATAATTCCCAATACTATTCTAGCATGTCCAAAGGTCAGTTGTCAATCTCCTCTCTGGTCCAGCTGGTGAATCTGGGAATCTTGAGGCAATGTTACAACTGCCTCATGTACACAGACAACCCTCTCCTCCTCCCAACAAATTCCAACACATGTGAGAGATGCAACCATATAGCCACACTGGAGGCTAAGCTCTCTCGACTCAGTACTGACGTAACCAGTCAGGAGGAGAAGGAAACCACACTCACTACAATTCCAGTCTCACATAGACCTACTACGACAGCAAACCAAACACATAAACACACAAAAACATACTCTGAGGCTCTAAATAAAAATCTGCCTAAGCAGCAGAGACCTCCAAAGCAGACACCCAAGCAACCGCTACCCCAAAACAAAACATGTGCAACACACAGCTCACAAAGCCAGTGTGCCGAACAGTCACAGCCCTTAAGGCTAAACAACACACCTGATACACTTGTAACAGGTGACTCTATCATCAGGCACACTGACGTCCCACTCACCAGGCTGAACAAGGACAAGGTCACGGTGAGCTGCCTGTCGGGCCCTAGGATCCACCACATAACACAAGCACTCAGGTCACTCTAAGGCAAGTACAAATATGACTCAGTCATTGTCCATGCTGGTGTGAATGACCTGAGACGTACCTCCCTGGACTACATGAAAAGAGACATAGAGAAGCTCTCTGAGCATGTAGCCCAGGCTGGTATGACCCTGACCTTGAGTAGCATCTTACCCTCACCAAGAAAGATGCCACAATATGAAGACAAGATGATCAATTTCAACAATTGGCTTAAGTATTGGTGTCATTCAAAGGGGATCCAATGCCTGTCAGCCTGGGATGTCATGCTCGACAAGCCAAGATACTTCGCTAGGGATGGCTTGCATCTGTCACCCCTGGGCTTTCGCATATTGGCAAAGGCTCTTGCCACCCCCATAGTGCCTTTTTTAGGCAAGGCTCAAAAGACAAACCCACCTCCATAGGTATCACAAGGGATAAGAAACTAAGTGTAATGCTACTCAATGCCAGAAGTCTAAACCTCAAGATGCATGCACTCAAAACTCTCCGTAGCATGGAGAACATTGATATCTGTGCAGTAACAGAAACCTGGTTCAAGGGTCCCGAGATCACCCCAGCACTACTAGGTTATACCTCATACCATGCTTTTCAGCCCCAAAACTTGAACTGAACCACAAAAGGAGGGGGAGTATCAATATTCATCAAAGATACCCACACCTCCAGGTTGGTGGCACAGCACGAAACATCATGGACTATCCATGTGCAACTAATAGTGGGTAAAACTGCCTTCCAGTTTATAGCCTGCTACAGACCACCCTCCCAAACCCAGGAACCCCACTCGGCCTTCCTGAGAACACTGGAAAATATGAAGGTCTCTCCAAACACCATTATATTGGGTGACTTCAACTACCCAAACATAGACTGGGAGCATTACTCTAGCTCCAACACCCTAGGCCAAAGGTTCCTAGAATTTATAAACTCAAATGCTATGGAACAACTTATTACCACTCCCACAAGAGGGGAAAACATACTGGACCTGATCATCACCAACATGGGGACTCTATGCTCCAGACCAGAAGTGTATCCCTCACTGGTAAGATCAGACCATAAACTGATCTCACTTGATATTCACATCCCGACCCCACCCCCTGCCCAGAAAACCACAGTGAAAAACTTCTCTAAAGCAAATTTCACACTCCTCAAAACCGAGGTGGAATTCTTCAAAGCCCCCGGGCCTGTAGAAAATACTGCCCAGACCACAGATTCCTTTATAAACGCATTCTATGAACACCTTCAGGAATGCATGGATCATGCAATCCCAAATAAAACCAAGACCCAATCCTCCAAAGGCAGGCGTCCTGTCTGGTGGATCCCAGCCATAAACAAACTATACAATAGAAGGAGGAAGCTACTACATGATAGAGCAAAATCCCAAAAAGGGAAGGCATCTCTGATCAGTATTAGCAAAATCTACGGGCACTCATAAAATCGTCTAAGGCTAGCTTCGAGAGAAAAATTTTACAGGACACTAAGAATAATCACAAGGCTTTCTTTAGTTATGTTAGGAACCTGGGTGGGAATTCCCAGATATGATCAGAATTAGTCCAAAATGACAAAAAATACACCGAACCCACAGACATTGCCAACATCTTGCTGACAGGTTCAGCACAACCCCCCCCCCCCCCCACCAAAAGGGCAAATATCTATCCCAGCAGAGTGCTGCCCCCCTGACATCTCAGATGCCCAGGTAAGAGCCTCCCTCTCCAAAGCAAAAAATACAGCATCAATGGGACCAGACGGTGTCCCAGGCTGCGTCCTACATGAACTCCAAGAAGAGCTAAACCCAAACATAAAACTACTGTTCAGTCTCAGCCTTACTACAGGATATGTACCCAAAAAGTGGCGTACAGCAACAGTAGTCCCTCTCCACAAAGGTGGTGACTCAATGGATCCTGGAAACTATCGCCCTATAAGCCTGACTAGCTTGGTCTGCAAAGCTATGGAAAGGATCATCACGAACCTCATAAATAAAGATATTGTGGGCCTACAGACACTGGATCCTACCCTGTTCGGCTTTGTTAAGGGCAGATCCTGCCTCTTAAACCTGGTCAATTTTTTTGAAACAGTCACCAAGGCCATTGACGAGGAGAAGGTGGTCCACACAGCCTACCTGGACCTCGCAAAAGCCTTCGATACAATACCCCACTCTGGCATTATAGATAAGCTCACCAGCTTAAATATAAACCCCTATGTCACTAGATGGGTTGTAAACTGGCTCAAGGACAGAACCCAAATGGTTAGAATTTCTGGAGCCATGTCAGACTCCAAACCAGTTACAAGTGGCATCCCACAAGGCTCAGTCCTGGGACCTCTCTTGTTCGGTATATATTTCTCGGAGGTACAGGCCAACACAGAAGGACTGTGGCTGACCAAGTTCGCAGATGACTGCAAACTAGGCACCATAATCGACTCTCCAGCCGACATAAGCATCCTACAAAAGGGCCTCATAGAAACAGACAACTGGTGCCAGAGCCATGGCCTCAAGCTAAATGCCAAAAAGTGTATAGTCATCCCCTTTGGCAAAAACAAAGTGCCCACAAATTACCTCATAGGTGGTAATCCATTAAGTACGGAGGAAGTAATTAGGGACCTAGGGACCCAAGTTGATAGCAATCTCTCATTTGAAAACCACGTGGCCAAAGTGGTTAGAAAAACATTTTATATAGCCCACCTAATCATGATGGGATTCACATCTAAATCAGGGGAGGTCATCGTGCCTCTTTACTCATCCCTCATCAGGCCCATAATTGAGAACAATGCCCCTTTTGGGATGCACCTTACCAGACACCTGCAGCAACTGGAAAGACCCCAAAAGTACCTCACCAAGAGGATCAAAGGGCTCAAACAGATGCCATATGCTGCCCAGTTAAAGAAACTCCAGCTCTACTTAGTGGCATACCACCTGCTCAGAGGCGATCTGTGCCTGACGTATAAAGCCATGTCCAACCCTGAATTAATGGACATGCTGCACCTCAGAAAATCCAAATCCCATCGAGCTACGCGCTCGAGACTTGAACCTCAGCACTGAAATAAATAGGACATGCTGGAGGGACAGATTCATAACCCAGAGGCTCCCTTCACTCTGGAATAAAATCCCAGTCTAGGTTAGGCAGAGTCCCTCATTGACTCTCTTCAAGAGGAATCTTGATGAGTGGATGGGAGATCGTAGGTTTACCCCGGGTATCACTTCTGTGTCACTGTTAGACAGAGGCACAGTATACTAACCTCGTAAAAGGGCATAGCAAAATGAATTTAAAATGGGTGGCAAAAGCCAAACACACTCTGGCTAGGCTTATAAATGCCCTAGGGCAGATAGCCTAGTATGAACCTATGAACCTATAAGTATAATTTGGAGTGCAGGCATTTATGCACTCAAAGTTTCATGAGGTTAGATGAGGAAGAATTAGAGGAGGAGAGTAGAACAGTGAAAGGTGTATAGGATGAGTTATGAGAAAGGAAAAAAAGGGAGAGGGAGCGGAAGTGAAATGAATGTCTCTTGTTTCATAGATAATATTCCCCTCTTTGAGTGTAAAAGGTTCATTTGGGGTTTTATCATGCTCTTTTTAGGTTTTGTGTGTACAGGCCCCCTTTTTTGTTGGCTGCAAGGCATCTGTGTTGTTGTGCTTCATTTACGAGAGTTTTGGCATGGTTTTCCATGTCTGTTGTGTTGTTTGGAGTGTTTGCGGACATCCTTTTATTGTCGTTTGGTGTTACTGTTTTTTCCTGTTAATGGGATGATACCCAAGTCTAGGAGAGATGTTTGCAAGCTGCACATTTGCTGTGAGTCACTAACCATCATAGTGGGAGGGTACGAGAGGCAGGCTCTTGCTGGCAAGAAGTGCGGTCCATTTTGAGATGGTGTTATAACAGTACTACTTGCACTGTGCACTATATAACACATCTTGTCTTGTCCAGGTCATGTTGTTCAAAAAAAAAAAAAAAAACAGACTTTCAGTCTGTTTCTATTTGTGGGATGACATTAATTAACAAATTTTTTTTTTTTTTAAAGAAGAAAAAGTAGAAAATAGCTAAGTATTAGGTTAAGGGAACAATGTTGTTGTAGCTGGTGCATAATGGTTACGGTGCTTAGCTTATTAATCAAACTATTTTGTCTGCAGGGTGTCAGGAGATAACTTTTAGCTGTTCCCTACTGTGTGATCGAAACTTTAGGTTATCGAACACCTAAAGGTCGATCATGAAATGTCAAAGTTTGAAAATTGTGAACGGCCGTTTCCACACAGGGAAACAAGTCGTTTGGCCATTACGTGGATTTTGTTCTTTCTCCACTGTAGAGTGATCTCAGAGTCAGTATATTTAGTTGGGGGTGGGGTGGGGGACAGAGCCAACCCACATTGGGGGTGGGGGTTGGGGGGGTGAGGCCCCCCACTTTATTTCTGTTTATAACTTTTTTTTTTAATTTGGCAAACGGCATCATTTCCCAGTGTGGAAACAGCCGTTTTCAATCTTAAGGGTTCAATATTTTGTGATCGACCTTTAGGTGTTGAAAAACCTAAGGTTTCTATCATGTAATATATACCCCTTTTAGCTGAGCAGTTGCTTGAGTTGCTGAGACATAATTTTGGGTGTTGTGTTCATTCCTCTCAGCCATGCCTGCTTTCAAGAATCTCCCTGATTTTCAACTTTAAGTCTAGGTCTGTCCTTTTAAACCCCCTAAAAACTTGTGACTGTGGAAGGAAGTTGGTGAACTGAACTGAATAAATAATGCTAGTAAATAAAGTCATAGATGTCTTTCATTCACAAATGTATATTTAATGCAAATTCTCCTGTTCTGTCAGGGTCTTTAAGTTAATAGACATAATGTTTTAAAGTGTCCCCGATTGTCTCTGATTATTTCTAAATTTGTTCCTGATTCTGCTGAGATTGGTACCTAAATTGTTGAGACTTACAGTGGTAACGATATTTTCTGTTTTCTGCTTGGCAGTCGAGGAAGGAGGTAAGGTGGGGTGCTCTAGCTTTAGTGGTGCAGGGTTCATCTTGGTTTGTAGCTGATTTTGCATTCCTGACTTTGGGTAGATGTTTTGCTGGGGAGTTGTTGGTCATTATAGATAAAGTGGCACAGTATAGAATGCTTTAGTTATTAAGACAGGTTTTTAAGAAATGTAATAATATAGCTATCAATGTGTCCATCAAGCTATAGAGGGGGTTGACTATCCCTGTGAATAAGTGGTATAGTCAACTCATTGACTGTAACTTTCTTAAGCAGAAGATATAATGCATTTTTTCCCCTTCATGGTGGTTACTGCTATTCTTTCTTTTGACAGATGGCCGGACCTTGCAGTCTAAAGCAGAGATGGGTAGTAACTGTATTGCAAGCTAAGAGTTGCTCCAAAAGCAAAAGCTGACAGTGAAAGAATCTCCTGTGGTGAATATGTCCAGCATGGCAAAAAAATAAATGGTGAGCAGAGGCATCAAAGAGCAATTCGGTGACAAGAAGAAAATGAGCTCACAAATCAACTGTTAGTGTCACAGTGGGTGTTCTGATTGCTGGAGCAGTTTCCAATACCAGTTCAGGTACTGATAATTTGTTGGGATTAGATACAAGTACTGCAGACCTCACAAGACCTGGGGGTATGTATTTAGGGAGTGAAGGAGGGAAGCCAGTGCATAACAATGGTGAAGTTGCAGGCAGCATGGTAGACTGGGTTTTCCTAAGGAGACTGTGCAGAGAAAGGCAAACCAGGTTCCCCATTCACCCATTAATGTGCAGTTTTTGACTCACATGTTGAATCATTTTTCTCTTGGGAGTTTTCCCTTACATCTGGAGTTTGTGGGGATGGCTCAGTTGGTAAGAATTTAAATTCTGTGCTAGGGAAGGAAGACATATTGAAAAGTTTAGTGGAGAAGGAGCTTCATGCAGGCAGGCTATTGGATCACTTTGATTTCCCTCATTTTTCCAATTTTAAAGTGTCACCATTGGGACTGGTCCCTAAAAGGTTGCCTGGTGAATTTTGGTTGATTCACCATTTGTCCTATCCAGAAGGGAACTCAATCAATTATTTCATTTCCAAAAAGGGTTCATAGGTTAGCTGTTCTGCTTTGTATGAAAAGGAGGCAATTATTAGAGGGTTTAAAGGTCTGTAGTTGGTAAAGATTGATATTGAATCAGAATTTTTATTGCTGCCAGAGTAAGGAGAAGAGTAGACTTTGTTGGGCATGGTGGATGACAATAAATTTTACTTTGTTAAGGCCATGTCAATGAGCTGTGTGGACTACGCCACATTTGAGAAGTTTAACACCACAACTCATTGGATTTGGCAACAAAGACTGGGCACTCTAAAAGCTTTACATTACTTGGATGATATTTTGTTTTGATTGGTGAAAGGTTTGTAGGGGCACTGGAGGGCATGCAGACATTCATGGTAATGTGTGAGGAGCTGGGTGTTCCTTTGGCTACTTAGAGATTAGAGGGCCCTGCCAAGGCATTGTGTTTTCTAAGTTTGTTATTGGACACAGAGAGGGGGTTGTTTTGTCTTCTAGTTGAGAAGATAAAGCACTTGAAAGAGAAAATTGCTTGGGTGATGGATAGGGACATGGTGTCAATTAGGGATATCATGGAGCTTTTAGGGCTATTGAACTTTGCATGCTGGACAATTCTTCCTGGTCGTACATTTTGTAGGTTGGTGGCATTTTTATTAAAAGGAGGGAGAAGAAAACACTACTGGGTAAGGATTGACAAACTTGTTTGGGCAAATTTACCATTGTGGTTATCCTTTTTTTATAATTATAATGCCATTTCATTTTGGCAGGCATATTGGGTTGGTCAGGTGGATTTGCAATATTTTACAGATGCAGCAAGGGGGATTGGGATGGAAGTGTTTTTTAGCAAGGAATGGTCTTTAGATCATTAGCTGGATCATTGGTAGGATGAATGGAAGAAGAATGTGGCCTTCTTAGAATTGATGCTTATTTGGGTGACTTCAGTGGTGTGGCAAGAGCGGTTGTGTGGTAGGAGGGTGATTTTTAATTCTGGTAATATTGCAGTGGTTCAGGTGTTACAGTCAAAGACAGTAAAATCTAGGTTGCTTTTGTTAGTTTTAAGGAATTTGATTTTGCATAATTTGTTTCTAATTTTTTTCTTTTACAGGTGTGCACTTGCTGGGTTCTAATAATTTGATTGCTGGCAGCCTTTCTCATTTTCAGTTTCACAGGTTTTGATAACTGGTTCCATAGGCAGAGGGTGAACCAATTGTGAGCCTGGAGAAGGCGTGGCAGATTGGCCTGAAGTGATAGAATGGCTGAGTCAGCAGTACTGGGTGATTTTGATGAGGAAGGTGTATGGTAGGATGTTATCTGAATGTGAGGTATTTGTTTTGCTATTGCCTGAAGAAGAGGGAATTGGGTTGGAGCAACTGATACTGCAATATTTAGTGCAGGTTTGGATTAAGGGAAGGACAATTAAGGTGGATTTAGCTGCCATTAGCATATTTGCATAGGTAGTGGGGTTGCAGGACTTGACAAAATTGTGGGCAGTAGCTCAGATGTTGAAACAGTTGCTGGCATGAGGGCTGATAAGCATTGACCAATGATAAGCAGGCTGCTAAAGTTTTGTTGAGGGGGTTGCGGTTAATTAAAGGAAACACAGCAGATTATAATTTGTGGGTGACATAGTAAATATGGATGCATAGTGAAGCATTTAGGGTGAACAAGTTGCTGGGGTCGCTGGTATGGCAGGATGGGATTATATTTTCTGGGTTAGTGGAGATATGGTTGCAGAAGTTGAAAACAGACCAGTTGGGCAGGGGGATGCAGATTGTTTTGGGGATTGATAGGGATGAGTCAATTTGTCCAGTGTTGTGGGCCAGAAGATTGAAGCTCTCACATGAGGAAAGCCCACATGATTTAATTTTCTAGAGAAGGAAGGAAAGGGAAGGAAGCGTGATATCAGACATTCATTTTTTATGTGCAGTAAGGAAGGCTTTTCAATGTCTAGGATTTCAGTGATTTTATGATTGATCAATTAATTTTATGTTCAAGAATGTTATTCAATAAAAGTTGTCATATGCCATGTTGGTTTGGTGTGGTGTGTTTTATTGTGCAAAAAGGGATTGGGACAAAGTAGAATTAGCTCTGCAAACAGACTTAACTGCTTGGTGTTTCACAGTCAGAAAAAACATACCTAATAAGGACATAAGGCATTTGGTAGTTTAATGATGAGAAAAATATAAAATGTGTAGCTCGGACTTTCAAAGAATGGAGACAATGAATTCTAATCAAATAAATTAGAATTAGTGATGGAAAACTTAAAATGTTTCATCTGTACACTGAAGCACCAAGAATTAGTGAATGCCTAGAGCACCAGATAAATGTACCCAGTGAAATATGAGACAATCATTGTTACTGTTTTATAGAAAAAAGGATTGAAAAGAGGAAGATGTTTTGGCAGTCATACAGCTAAATGCTAACGAATGAGATGTAAATGAAGGGTTCCCAGTAGAATTTTATAAATTACTAGAAAAAGCCATATAAAGAATGAATTTGTATATCTATCAGCAACTGAAAATTTAGTACTATGGACCGATTCATGATAAAAGAAAGAACAGTTACACTAGCTAAAGAAAAATGAATCTCACTAGAGTTCAGAAATATCTTATTTATTAATCTGAACATGAGAATCCTGACAAGATTGAGATAGAGGGACTGATTCTGGAAAGCTCACGGAATTTGACACATTATGTCAGTCTGAATGTGAAACTTGTGGATAACATTGTGATATGTTAATATATGACAAGAAACTAAGAATGCATAAGCACACAATAGAATACCCCATTTCCAACAGTGCACTATAGAAATGTGCAAATAATACACGAGTATAAAAACAAGATGCCCGATAATGTACATTACCAAACAAATGGAAAGCTATCACAAATCAAGAATTCTGATAGTTGTTTAGAAAGATAACAAATCCTGTAAAGTAACATTATGGACAGTTACATAATATTAATGACTCCGTAGTGATAACTGGTCAAAAGCACACACACATTAAAAATGCAAAGTATCACAAACTAATCAGCATGGCAATCATAACAGAAATTTGGAAGAATACGCACAGAAACATATTAGACAATCAAGAGTTTGTCCATATGCCATCCATTAACTTATAATACATGCTCCAAAGCTGCAAGGTTATTTGTAATACATATATATTCACATCACTCATTACATTAAAATCAGAGACAACTAAAGATATCTGTATAATACATCTATCATAAAAAAAATTTACTTGAATTAAATTTCCTAATAAAAGAATTTAAAGACAAAAGGTATTCCTGACTACTTTGTCATAGCTAACAATTGCTAACACTGGGTTTGGGAGCTGTGTGGGGAACACAAGTAACCCATACACCTAAGGAAAGAGAGAGATAGAATAAAGACGTAGGGTTTGGGTGAAGAAGAGGGACAAATAAGAGAAATGTTGGAACAGAAAAATCTGAGGGAAAGTCAGAGTGGCATGGGCAATATTTTTTTGGTGGGAATAGGCACCATTTTTTTATTTTGTTTTATAGAATGGAAGGAAAGGTAAGCATAGGAAGAGAGGAGGTGACTGCAGGCACAGCAAGTATATCCATAGAATAAATAGCACAAACCAAGACAGACAAAGACTGGAAAAAACAGTATGGTGAAGTGAGTTATACAGATAGCACACTGTACAACACGGACAATGGAAGGTTGTCAAACAGTGTGGAATGAATACCAGCCATGGTGAAATGCAGAAAAAAATCTACCTATACACTGTCATGTTAGCACATGTTGCACAATGTGTAACAGTCATACCTGAATGTGTATGACCAAAGGTATTCCAGGATAATAACCTAGGATCACAGTACACATCGGATAAATATACATATATCCAATTAGTCCATCAACAGTGCAGGTGTTAGCCAAGCCATATCACAGATGAGCAAATGCAGGTCAAGCAATGTCACATACCTCCAGAGGACATAAATAAACCTAAGACCATGCATGTGAATGGCAAACAACTAAGCACAGTGCCAAACAGAAGTACTGCAAAAGATCAGTAAAGGTTGCTGCATACACAAGTAGGTGTACGCAACCAAATGTGTATATGTGCCATGTCAAAGGCAACCCACAGGTGTACATGTATATGCATGTGTACCAGTGTCATAAATGGAATGCACATGAAATCAAGGTCAGTACACACAAATACACCAATGATGTAATAATATGTTAAAAAAATTTAACAGGACAGAATATTGAATATAACAAGTTGTGCACATAGATGTAAAAAGAATACAAGTGAATAACACACAAGTAGAATGAGAAAAAGGATGTATTGCAAACATTAGCTAGTAACTTGTCTGTACATGTCCCACATTGTAAAATGCCTATACATCTATACATATATGTTCACAGTTTCAGACTAATAACTGGCAATGGACAGTAGTTTTTACAAAGGTAACCATACCTGCAATAAACACAAGGGACATATTAAAGTGGTAGGGAGGTGGTCAGCCTGGAATCACATCATGGTAAAACAGGACATGGTAAGTTAACACAATGCAAATGCATGTGTAAAGCACACAGGGTGCTGTAAAAGGCACACAGACATCCATTTAAAAAAATGGAAAATGGATGCAAAATGGATAAATGGACTGCTGATGTCCACAAAACTGGGCATGTGAAAAACACATATATACAGTAATGTGCAATCATATCACATCAACATCCATAGGTAAGCAAGTTAAAATTTTCAACCACATGCACATATACTGTCATGCAAATGTCAAATAAAGAAATACAGGTGTGCGTGAACCAGACTGCTCATTATGGAGCAGAGTACACCTCTGTGATCAGAATCACAGCCCATTTGTATTACCTCACTGAATACTCATATGTCAAAGCTATATATCTGTGTCAGTATGTATCTGACCATGTGTATAGATCAGAGTGCACGAGCTGTGTATCATGTCTTTAAGAAACATGTCAAAGACATAGCATGCATGTATAAATGCTAGGCACATGCCATTCCTAGTGCCATTTTGAGAGCACAGCCAGAAAGCAAGCATGTATGATTCCATTATGTTAAACTCAGTTAACTTCTATAGTGATGTGTTTATATAAAATAAAGCTGCTTAAACAGAACCTACAAAGACTCTTCTATAGTGTCCAAATTAGGAGAGCAGCATGGAGTCAGAACAGGGATCTCAGAGAATAACATTCAGAGCCATGAGGTGCAGAGATGGAAGTGAAGGTAAATTAAGAGAAATGAGCACAAAAAAGAGCCAGAAAAGAATCAAAGGTAATGAGAATATGCACAAACTATTTATTTTTTAAAAAGGATAAAAGGGAGCATTACAAGGGCAAAAAACACATTATTAAACAAGCGGGAACTGCAAAAGGTTTATTAACTAAGGAAAATGTTTAAAATAAGATATTTGACAAAACAATTACCAGAAATGCAAAATGAGCATTTTTAAAGTAAAACGAGCACAAGAAAAGTACAATGGGCATGAAAAAAGATTAAACGAGCAAAACAAATATAATAAGGGCAAAAAGGGCATATTAAGTGTAAATAAAGCAAGGCGACTGCATGTTTTTTGGCAAAGTGCTGTGTTTTGGCATAACTATGACTTTGTATTGTATCAAAGGCATAATTAAACTTATTCAAAGTATCTTAAAGTGTATAAAAGTGCTTACAGTATGTGCTTATTACTGTGTATGTATTCCAAAGAGTTTATTTATGTGCAAAGTGTAACTATTTTGGGAAGTACAGTCAAAGTATAGCCATTTTGAAAAGTTTCTTGTGGGTGTGTCTATTTGCAAAGTGCCACCATTACATAGTGTTTCTTGCACTGTAAAGAGCTGCCTAGAAAGGTACCACCATTTTGTGGAAATTTCAGTCTGATGTGTACAGTTTATTCACAAAGTGAAATTACTTCAAAATGTTATTGACTTTGAACTTCTCTTGTCCAGTTCATTTGCGTCATGAAGTTATTTGAAATGTTTCTTAAATTGATGATAAATTACTTTTGCAAGACAACAATTTCAAAGGTATTACAGTGCCCTAGAGATTTATTTTGCAAAGTTCAGTTACATAAAGGCTTGCATTGTACAGTTATTTGAAATATTTCTTGTACTGATAAGAGGTGATTTCTTGCAATATAGTAATTTCAGAAGTGTTACAGTGCCCAGGAGAGTAATTTTACAGAATTTGCTCAATAGTATAGTTTTGAAAAGCCCAAGAGCATAATTTCAGAAGCGCAAAAGTATATGGGCAAAGTTACAAGTACTGGCATACATTTCTGGCATATGTGTATGTGTTCATGCTTATTTGCAAAACCCTTCACCAATATGTGTTAATATGGCAGATGGATTTTGAAAGCCCTTACCACTTGTATTTGATCAGAATATTGCACAGAACTGGAGAATATTTGAGCAAGAGTACAATATTTTTATACAAGCAACATATTCAGATAAAGATGCGTGCACCAAGGCATTCATTTTGTAAAACCTAGCTGAGTCAGAGGCCATAGAAAGAGAGTGCTCATTTGTCTATGCACCAGCACTATATGAGGGAGAAGTTGAAAATCATCATATTGTTGTACAGGCTGAATCAAGGGAAGACCCTGAATGTTTGAAGTGCAAGTTCAGAAAAATGTGTAATCCTCAGACAAATATTACATTAGAGAGGCATTTGTTTTACATGAGAGATCAGAAACCAGGGGAAACTTTTGCAGCTTATATAACTGACCTGAGAAACAAAGCAAAGAAGTGTCATTTTGGTGACTTAAAAGATGAGTTAATAAAGGACAGCTCTATGTGTGCTATTAATAGTGCTGCTGTGAGAAAGATCTTGCTTTGTGACAGTGTTTTAATGATGAGTAAAGCCATAGAGATATGTCAAATGCATGAAGTGACAGAAAAACACAAATGTATGCTTGTGAGTGGCAAGAACATGGGTTCAGCAGGCTCTAGAGCAAATGTAGCTAGTATGCAACATATGGGAAACAGAAGTGGACCTAAGCACATGACAGCCACAGCCCCTGCTGACTCACCAGTGAAACCACATAGCTTTTCAGCAAGTTCTAAGACTAGTTCAGTTAGAGAAGCATGTTCTTCAGGGTAGTACAAGCGTGAATCAGCAAAACCCAAGTCTAGCTTTATTGTTAACTGTTGCAATTGTGGTGCAAATCATGAGTCTAAAAGAGAGACTTGCTTAATGTCACAAATGTAAAAATTGGAACCATTTTCAAAAGTTTTGCAAATCAAGTAAACCTCACACAGTTGTAAAGAAAGGTCACACAAAAAAGCAAGTTGATCAAGTAGAGACACAACAGTCAGCTTTCTATGTAGATGGTGTATCAATAGTTGGAGAAAGAGTTGATGCATTGAATTTATTGGCAAAGAGTGAAGTGTTTTGTACTGTCTGGATCAATGGTAAACCCACAGAGCTTAAAGTAGACACTGGTTCAAAAGTGCAATGTTATATCAGCAGACACATTTGCTAAAGTGTGAGCTAATGAACAACTTCAATCTGTCCAGTAGAGTGAAACTTGTTGCTTATGGAGGTTAAGAAATTCAAAACGAAGGCTCAGTGATACTTTCATGTTATTTGACCAAGAGCTGTTACAGCTTGTTATTCTATGTAGTCCAAAGACCAGTACATTCTTTACTGGGTCTCAAAGATAGCAAGAGAATGAATCTATTTTCTTTTACCAAAGAGGTTCATCACATAAGTGCATCTCCTAGTTCCAATTTTTCTGAAGCCACTTTCTCAGAGTATGCTGATGTTTTCAGTGACAAGTTGGGCAGACTTCCAGTTGTGTACTCCATGAAGTTAGACACAGAGGTCACGGCAGTAGTTAGACTGGCAAGAAGAGTTCTTATACAGGCTCAATTGGATAAAATGGTGCAGCAAGGTGTAATTTGTCCAGTTACAGAACCAATTGAATAGGTGTCATCTATGGTAGCAACCCCCAAAAAAGGCTCAGACAAAATGAGAATATGTATTCACCCAAGAGATTTTAACAAAGAATCAAAGAAACCATATAGTCCAACGTGCACAAAGAGGTCACAGCCCTAATACCGAATGCCACTGTCCTTTCTGTCTTGGATGCAAAAAGTTCATTTTGGCAAGTGATGCTTGATCATAAATCCTCATTACTAACCACTTTTGGTACTCTGTTAGGCAGATATAGAGTCTTAAGGATGCCATTTGGAATAAATTCTGCAAGTGAAGTCTTCCAACATGCAATAGAGGACGTTTTTTCAGGTTATCCTCGTGCTATAATAGTAGATGATTTATTGGTCAGAGGCAATGGTGAAGCAGAGCATGACATAAACCTAAAGAGAGTTCTAGACAGAGCATGTGAAGTAAACTTGAAGCTCAATCCTCTGAAGTGCAAATTCAGGCTAACAGAAGTTACATATGCAGGTAATTTATTTACCAGTACTGGCTTGAGACCAGACTTGACCAAGCAAGCAGCTATCCTTGAAATGTCAACACCAGACAATACTCAAGATCTACAGTGTTTCCTGGGCATGGTCAACAATTTAGGCAAGCATATACCAGTAATAACGAAAATGTACTGTGTTTCAGAGTTCATGTGGTGTTGGTGCTGGCAATGTGGTTGTGTTACATTAAATCTTTATATCAGTGGAAATGGCTATCCTAGTGCTCCTTTTGTTTTATTAGTGTCATTTTGAGCACTATTTCCTCCTTTCATTGAGTTTGCAAGTTTATACTAGACTTCTGTGAGTTGTCAGGACTTTTATGAGAGCTAATGTGCAAAAATGTTGCATGGTCATGGTTAGAACATCAACAGAAGGCATTTGAAGACCTAAAGCAGAAAATTGCCATCTAACCCACATTAAGATACTATGATGTGACTAAACCATTCACTCTTTCCTGCGATGCTTCAAAATTTGGTCTTGGTGCAGGTATACTTCAAGAGAGCAAACCAGCAGCCTATGCATCTAGAGCACTTATCCAAACTGAGATGCAGTATGCTCAAATTGAGAAAGAACTTTTGACAATAGTATTTGCATGTTCCAAGTTTCATGATTATATTTATGGTGAAATATTCAGATTGAAACTGACCAGCAACCTCTAGTTACTATTCTAAAGAAGCCTATGCATTCAGTTCCAGCGAGATTGCAAATAATGATGCACAAACTACAAAAGTACAACTTCTAAATGTTCTATACAAAAGGGAAACTACTCTATCTGGCTGATACTTTATCCAGATCACCCAGAAATATGACAGAACAGCTTGACACAGAGAATTTTGACTTTGACGTGATGGCAGTGTGAAATTTTTCCACCATTAAGCTAGATGAGTTAAGAGTTCACACAAACACTGATCCAATTTTGCAAAAGCTCAGTCACTATGTTAATGTTGAATGGCCGTCAAAGCAATCTAGTGTACCACCTGAAGTGCAAACCTATTTTCCTTACAGAGATGAAATGTTGATGGAAGACTGCATTATTTTCAAAGGTCCTAAAATTGTTGTTCCTGCTTCCTTACAATAAGAATATCTCCATATTTTGCATTGTGGTCACCCAGGTTCTGCATCCACTAAGAGAAGTGTGAGAGAATTAGTATTTTGGCCTTCATTACTGAAAGACATTGATAAAGTGCTTTCTTCTTGTGCAGTATGTAATAGTACTGGACTGCATTTGCAAAGAGAACCACTTCAGCTAAGTCCAGCTCCTGAACTTCCTTGGTCAACAGTAGTCACTGATATCTTCGAGTGGAACAATCAGCACTACTTAGTATTGATAGACTTTTATTTGAATTGGTTTGAGATTGACTTACTACCTAATCTAACATCCACTGCTGTTATTACTGAGTTGAAACATCATTTCTCAGTCCATGGTAGTCCACACAAAGTTATCCCTGACAGTGATACTCAATTTACCAGTCAGTTGTTTCAGAAATTTGCAAGTGAATGGGACTTTGTACATGTTACTTGCAGTCCTGAATATTCAAAGTCAAATGGTCTAGCTGAACGTGCAGTGCAGAGTGCAAAGCAACTACTAGAAAGGTCAAAGTGTGACAACACCAATTTCTTTTTGAATTTACTTAATCTCAGAAACATACCCCGTGATGATATTCTTTGCTCATCTGCTCAAAGACTTCTTTCCAGGCAAACCAGAGCAACACTGCCTATTAGTTCCAGTTTATTGAGGCCTAGAGCTAAGAACAACAGAACCATAAAGGCTCAACTATTCAAGAAGTGTTCAATCCAGAAGTCCAGTTATGATAAATTGGGCAGATTTCTTCATCCGTTGAGGGAAGGAGAGACAGTGAGAATACAAATGATGAAAGGTTTCAACAGGATTGGTCAACTTACCAGAATATGCCAAGCCAAGATCCTACCTTGCAGAATTCAGGGGTATGGAGTACAGGAGGAATTGCAGGCATCTACTTCCTGTACCAGAATCATCATCACAACATTGTTCTAGTGACATTGACTCTAGATGTCAGAGTGAAGCAAATGTTTCCATTTCAGAATGTGTTCCTACCTCTGATTCCATTCCTGAAGATATTCCAAACAATTCTAAGATCAGATATTTTACAGAGACAGCTCCAGTTGCTAAGCCCAATTCCCAGTTTTATGTCACATGATATGGAAGAGTATCCAGGCCCAGTGTGAAATATGCAGCAACGTGGACTTAACTGTGTGTATATGTACCTTATCTTGTGTAAATGCATGATTAAGAACTGTGTGTGATATCTGCATGTCAAATAGATTAATAACATTACATGTTTCATTTTTTCAAGAGGGAGGATGTAGATCAGAGTCCACGTGCTATGTGCTTTGTCTTTAAAAAGCATGTCAAAGATGTAGCGTGCATGTATAAATGCCAGGCACGTGCCATTCCTGGTGCCATTTTAAGAGGGCAGCCAGAGAGTAAGCATGTGTGATTTCACCGGTTAGTTTGTATATAAGTTACTTAAGTTAAAGTCAGTTAACTTCTATAGTGATGTGTTTCTATAAAATAAAGCTGCTTAAACAGAACCCATGAAGGCACTTCTGTTCTGGCCAAAGTAGGAGAGTGACAATGTGCATACATACGTACAGTCACTATGTATACAATTATTTATGGAAGTTGTTCACAAATGTCACTACATCATGGATGTGGAAATGCTACATGCAGCAAACATGTTGTAATGTACTGTGAAAGACTGTGTAATCTGTAACATTTTGCACAGCTTAATGTTACCTTGCACTTTGATGCAGTCAGATAAGAAAGACTGCACATACACAAGATATACCGGTATGTGATCCCATTTGGCATCAGTATTGCTAAACCATAACACAACACCACATTATGAAAGTGGGACATCATGACAACTGTGATCCAAAACCATGTGGAATGACATGTCTGTATGTTGGACATACCTGATATGATAAAACAGATATCCACAGTATATGACACTGTTAGTGTTGGACTATGTACAACGTGTGTTGTCTGTCATCTATCCCAGTAACACAAATTTTAACAGGCTGCCTGTTGCAGAATTATCAACAGGTTAACTGTCATAGTGCATGGACAGTTGAATGTGTGTGGACAGTGTAATGTCTTAATGCGTGTCATGCACACATTGAAATCACAGTTAATGTCAAGCGATAATAACACATAAGCATGACAGATACATGGTATGCATGCACAAGTCTGCACATACAGTCCAATTAATTACATGTCATCCACCATTTTGGCAGCAGAACACAAGTGGAGCATGCAGACAATACCTACTAACTGGACTGTCCAGATTGATGTGGATCAGACTCACAAATGATCTCATGAACTACCATGCTATATGAATCCTGCATAGCTCATGCCATGTCATTGAAGAAGGGCCACATCCTGTATCTCAAGTGTTTGGAACACATCAGAAATGAACTCCCTGATCTCCTCATGAAATTCATCTCTGTCATGGCCATAGGGATGTCTCCTCCAGGGTGCAGGTATGATGGTTCAAGCAGGGACAAGACCAGGGTCCTCATTATCATCATAATCATCACTGTCTTTTTTGGATGATTCAGGCAGTGGCCTTGCATGTAGATGTCATCGCCTTCAGATTGATGAACACTCTTGGGTACCATGCTCTGTAAAGATTAATTGCAAAACACAACAGAAAAGAAAATAATCTATCACACAGAATAAGCCATGAAAAACAGAGCAAAACACAATATTGCCATAATGACAATTTACACAGGAACTGAGATACAACCATTATGGACAGAGTTACCCATGGCCCAATGTGCCGTACTCATAAAAAGGACAACAGTATTTTTTTCTGGCCAATTCTATATGCTTAGACACACACACATGTGTGTCATTAACATTGTAAAAATGCATAAACAGTCAACAAGCATATTGTAGTCTCATGCATATGAGGGGACACAACATACCATTTGTATAATTGAAGAGAAAGATATTGTAGAATATTATGGAGAATAGGCACAACACATGACAACCTTCTGAGACAGGCAATATGATATTTGTCTGAAGACACATTAATATGATGAGTACATCACTAAAACACTATGATATGTTCAATCAAACAACTATACAGATATCAGAATGTAATATATCAGTAAATAGATGTATTGCATGTGCACAACTGTATGCATTCTCCTCCAAAGCATTCAAGAATTAGAAGGCCTACAAATCAAAAGTTTTGGAACATGATTGCTGATTATGACCTATTACTATCAAATGGGTACCTGCTCAAGTGGCAGTTAACCTAGAGTATAGCAGTGTTTTTACAAACAAAAACATGTGAGAGACAGGTACGAAACCAAAGCTGAACTGAAAGCCATGCCACACAGTCTGCAAATAGCTTTCCCAATATTGTCACCACAGTCACCCATTCACTCTGTGAACAGGCAAGCTATGGACAACAGATCAAACATCAGAAAACACAGTCAAGCATATAAGTGCACAAAGCTATGCATAATGAACAATAATCATAGCACTTACACTTGTATATAAACCATTCATGTTATAAACTGTGCATCAGATATATACAACAAACTGTTTTTTTATGTTGTGGATGTATACCTAAAAAAATGTGCTGACAAAATGGATCAAAAATACAAAATTCATCAACACTATATGTTTTATACTCAGTTGTAATGACAGCTACCTATTTGCTGATTTCACTTACCTTTCTAATGCAGGATGGTATTTCTGCATTCTAATCAATAAATGGATTTTTGAAAATTACAGGCCTGAAAACTGTGGAATATGCATCTCAGTCAAAAATGTACATGAAATACTCAACATACCTCTCTTCTTTCACTGGTCTTCAAGCCTGTGCATCCACTCGATGCACATAGTTCTATTTCAACTGCAGTCCTCATCATCTGAAATAAAAAAGAAAATTTAAAAAATGATTAATTAAATAACAAGGATAAACATTTTATAACTCACTTTGTAGGCTGTTATTCTGAAGAACATTAGTTTGGTACAATAGTCAGTTGACACTGTAACATTCAGGTGTTAACAACTTTGAGCAGAGACTGACAAACATTAGATTTAAGCCTGGGCACACATCTTACATCCAAACACTAAACTTGAAACTTATCTGCCTACTTAACACATCTTAACTGCAAAACTATGTTTTCCAGGCATTGAAATGAGTTAATGTGATGACATTATCATGCTAGGGGATGGTATAATAAGAATGATCTTGGCATAGGATTTGAAGCTATGAACAGGTGCTGCACATGTAGCTAATTGTTTTCAAATTTCATTCATGTCAGCACTGTGAAATTAACAAAAATTGAGATAATACGTTCTTCATTCATTGTGACAGTGTCTTGTAACATCCAACTTGTGTGAAGAGAACCATATATGTTGTTGCACATTATGGACACAGAAATGTAAGTGTGAGGACCATTATTCCTTAAAATTGCACATTACTAGTCAAAGACATACATTCCCTGAACATCATTGCACCTGTTAATGGGTCCATCGCAGTCCCTCAAAATTGAGACTGTTATACAATTGACTTTAGTATTTCATGACAAAGCAGTGCTCCACAGTGTTGTAAACAGAATGCAATGTTAACTTACTAAATTCTTCAGACACATAACAGGATTTATCAAGCTGTACTGGTACTGCTGATATAATAATAGTTGATGTTAACTGAATGTTACGGATTATGGACATTTCAGTAGTAATTCAATGAGTAACTGATATATTCACAACAACTCTCAAATTATAGGTTAATGTCAATGATTGTAAAATGCTTTGCAAAAAGAATGCTATAGGTGTATGGCATCAGTATAACAGTTTAAGATATATGTGTCGCCTTTCAAGACTTGAACACACAGTGTACAAACTATAGATAAGCTGGCCTGTGCCCTTACAAGATGAGCTAACACTCACATTCTACTCCTTAACAAACTGATGTTGTTAGGCCATTGAGGATTATGGTATTATTCCTAGAAAACCTACATCAGTGTGTTGTTACCATGCACAACATAAAACATAATATAAATATTGTAGTATGATTCTTGAAAAAATGTTATGGGTGAAGTTAACCAAGGTAATATGTTATCCTATGTGGTTTTGAACCCACAACACGCCAACATGTAGACCTATTGACCAACTGTTTTACAGGTTGAGATAAATTGTACTAGGCTTTCATTGTAGGCAACAGCTACTGCAGCTGTTTATTATAAATCTTGTGACGAATGGCAGAATATGGAAAATGCATGCAATTTTTACACTTCTCATAATGAGGGCATAACAGCTACCAACACATATATAATCAAATGTATTTAACCAATGTAATGGACATTAATTATGAACATTAATTAAACATTGTCTTTGTACTTGTGTAGGAAGAGTCATTTAAGTAAGTTATATACTTGTATGTCTTCCACCTTGTAACAGTCCAATAGGTGTTACAGTGAGACTATAATGGAAAACCATGAAATGTGCAGTCATCTGTGGCCTAGGTGCTATAGGTGTCAGTGAAGCATGTGGGCAGTGGCTATGTGAAATTATGTAGTTAGATGCAGTAGACCATATGCACATCTTCAGGGGACATAATTCTAGTTATTTAATTATTCAGTAAGATTACAGCATGGGAATCAATGCCACAGTTAAGAGGTTAGTAATTACAAAGTCCAATGAATTATCTACTTATCTACACAAGCTAATTCCCACAGTAGCTAAAACATGGTTATAAAAAACATCTATATGATATATATATATATATATATATATATATATATATATATATATATATATATATATATGGATTCCATACACTAGATCGAAGGTTCACAACTTCGAAATAGTGTATGGAATGCACACTGCAGCAAAAGTGCACTTAACCAAAGGTGCACTTACGCGAAGTTCAGTACAACGAACAGGCGTTGTACTAAACTTCTGTGCAGTACTCATGGACCTTAGGGTTAGGGCACAGGTCATGGTACCATGACATATGGGCTATCCCCTTACCATGACCCATGCCCTAACCCTAAGGTCCGTGACGACTGCAGCGCAGTGAAGGACATAGCAATGTCCTCCACTATGGTGCGATAGTCACGAACCTTAGGGTTAGGGCATGGATTAGGATAGGAGGATAGCTTAAATAACTATCCCCTTTCCCTAACCCGTGCACTAACCCTAAGGTCCATGAGTATCGCACCATAGTGGAGGACATAGCTTGTTTTTTGATGTTCTCCACTGTGCTGCGGTACTTTTGGTGAAGTGCACTTTTGCGGAAGTTCACATTCATTAAAGTGAACTTTCGCGTAAGTGAGGCTTCCTATTACAAGTTCGAAGTTGTGAACTTTCATTCTTCTAATAGGAATCCATATATATATATATATATATATATATATATATATGTGTGTGTGTGTGTGTGTGTGTGTGTGTGTGTGTATATGTATATATATATATATATATATATATATATATATATATATATATATATATATATATATATATATATATATATAGGACAAATAGTGGGACTATAACAGAAAACTACAAAATGCCAAATCAGCTGCAGCCTAGATGCTGTAGGCGTCAGTTATACACTGGACAGCAGATATGTGAAATTATGTATTTAAATGTGTGAATCATATGTACAACTTCAAACATCATTATTATTAATTAATTATCTGATAAAATAATAATGTGAATACTGAACCATTAGCCAAGAGAACAGTGAGAACAATATCCAGTGAATTATTCCTATGAGCTAATTCACACAGCTGCTAAAACATGTTTATAACAAAATATATATAATATATATAGGTCAAATAAATATCTGCAAAATCCATAGGAATACTAAGGAATACATAGAATATTGATACCTACTGTAGGGATCTATGGGCTGCCTCCACATCTCATCAACCTACTTTGAAACTCAGCTGCATCCTTCAAATTCAGATCATCATAGCAGTGATGAACTTGAACTCCAGAGCGGAAGATCATCCTCGATTGGTGCTCAAATCCAGTTCCACACTTTGATCATACTGAAATTATTGGGCCTGGCTCTCATCTTCTACTCCAATCTTGCATAGACCATCAACATCTGGGTCATCTCAGTCCCGTTATGTGCACAAAGTTGCCATCACATTTTGCAAGTCTTTCATATGAGAAAAACAGAAACAAAGAGAAAAGTTCACTGAGGTACCACTCAGTTCACAGTTAGCAATGGTCTGATCAGCAAATGTATCAAAATCAGTATTTTGAATGTGGTGCTGATGTCATGCTCCAAGATTATTGGAAGATAATGGGCATGTGCTACACAGGGAATCATTTATCAATACCTGTTGGGTGTTTACATTGGACACCAGTATTTTTCAGTGCAGAATGGCAGTTTACATGGATGCGCATGAATGGGATTCAAAAACTTGAATTTTAAGTAACCTCGTTAATTATGTATGGTGCAAATGGTACTTAAGGCTGTGTGCTCACAAGGTGCACTTTGATTCTGTGAGTCTGAGCATTAGATACTCTGGCAACTTGTGGAATTTCTGTAGTGGTAATTAATACATCTGTTAAAGTTAATAATTTCCAAGGGTACATGATTAAAATCATATTTAATCCATATGTTAATACTTACAGAGGTTGTCAAAATTTCCTACAGTGATGTTGTTGTTGTTTGTCTTTCGGCTTTTCCCGGTAAGGGGTCGCCACAGCGGAACTCCGGTCCGCTAATGATTGGCAGTAGATTTTTATGAAACGCCGAGGTGCCAGCTCGACACCCAACCTTCAACGAAGGCACGCCCATTTACGCACGCATGTCTTTCGAACGCTACCCAACCATGGGGAGGACATGCAGACTACACACATAAGACACTCCCAAGCCCAGCCAAGAATCGAATTGTTTTAAAATATTTGAATACAGGTGTTGCTCTTCTAAATTGTTTAGTTCAGCCCCATATGCAGTTGTATACAGTCTTCCAATGCAAATGATGACAGTATATGGAGGAGGATTTTCAGATTGTTCCCAATTTTTACTGGTAATTTCTTCAACACTGTGGTCTGCCTGCAGAAACCTATTGAATAAGGCAGTATCCGTATCTGGTATGGGATGTTGATGGTACAGGTATTTGTTAAATCATGACTCACAAAACAGTGGTATACCTTCTTCTTATGCTGTTATGGATATTTTTTCAATGATGCTTCATAACAAAGGCATTATTAGCACTGTGTTAATATACTATGCATCCATACTACTAATGGAGCCAAAGGTTTGCTGCTGCTTTCCATAAGTTATTTAATTGTTAAGTGATTTAGTACTATAACATGTAATAGACACACACTGTTGGGGCATGATTCAACATATATGTAATGTCAGGGGTTGTAATCCCAGTCACAAAGTGTACAGATATCACTGGTTATGTTGTTTTTACAGCTGTATGACACCATTGTTGATTCTTTTCAGATGTCATGTCAGTATTTCTCACATATAGTGTTATAGAGATGTTTGCATTGTACATGAATGCATACTGTTTATTTTGACATATGCTGTTCATTGACTCAGATGCATAAATGTGCTCATCCATGAGTCTTATCATGTGGGTATCGATGTTTTCCAGATGATCCACCATCCTAGGGGTGATAACTTTTCCTTCAGGAAAATATCATCGTTGATGCTCTATACCAACATGGAAGGAGAATCTGAAGCCATTCAGGGGATACTGTGTGGAGAAATGAAGTATGAATGGACCTCATCAACATGATAAATGCTGTTGGAGGCCACAATCACTCCCATGAAGTCTATAGATGTAGCTACTCAGACATGATTCTCCGTGCAGCCTACAGAGTCATACATTATGAGAAGTTGAGGGATGCCACACTAGTTAGTTATTAAATGTGTTTATTTTAATATTTCTTGGTGTAAAAAGGGTTAAGTACAGAAGAAATGGGAAAGAAAACAATCTGTTTAATCTATTTGTCCCTTTAAATTTACATTTTTGAATGATAATTGTTTTAATTAAGTGAAACCTCTGGTATAAAATGAGGTGGAATACCAAGAATGGCATTCTGATGAAGTCCTCTGTATGGGACAAAAGCTCTTAATCATTGTTTTATGTGCAGTTTACAAGTTTTATTAAAGTATTTATTTTTTTGGAATTGCCTGATTTTTCACTTTTTTGTTATTTTGGTTGTTTATGATGTGTCTCAGCATGGTATTGTGGCCCGTGTCACAGAGGAAATTGATTTTTTTAGCAGAGTCCAATGGTGTAGTTGGCACAGAGGTTACACCAGATGTATCTTCAGAAGTGGAGGCCCAATTGTCAATGGATTCAGAGGATGATTACAGAGCAGATGTTAAAGAGGGTGAGGCCATTGATCAACACGCCACAGTTGGGAGGACTGCTGCTGGTGGATTCACACAATGACCAGACACAAGTCATCACTGTTGGCATAGGTGAGCTGATGTTGGACATGGCTGAGTGTCAGAGGATGTGTGCCTCCTTCTGCAGGCAAATGAATGGGCACAGCAATGCCATTGTTCAGACATTCATGCACTTGCCCATGCCATACATCATACGCCACAACAGATATGTGTCATGAATGAATGACAAGAGTGCAAACATAGTGAGATTATGGCTGCATTAGCTGCTCAGAATGACAGTCTGCTAGCTGTGGCATAGTCAGTAGAAAACCTTGTTCCAATAGTACTGCAGCAGTGTTGTACTACTAACAGGATTCTACATTGCAAGAGTATGCACAGAATTTTGCAACCTGTGAGAGGCAGGCCACATGTCTGCAGAAACAACAATGGCCATCAGGAATACCTGTCCATAGTCCAACCTGCACAGATGTCTACTGCTGGCACATCTGCTGAGGTCCTGCCAGTCAGAAGGCCTTCGACTCTAAGTCATGCTCCTTCATCTGAACATGGAGACATACCCACATCCATCTCTTCTGTGGAGCAGACAGGGCAGGATGTTTCTGTACTTGGTTGTGGTAACATGAATCATGGTGTGAGACATCAGCAAAGTAGACCAAGACTGCGTTACAGTGTGTCCAACAGTGTAGTTCACATAGTTGACTCATATTATTTCAGTACCACTGTGCTGTGATATGAGTTTGTGAAATAAAAAATGTCTGCACGATGTTGTGCATGATTTCTCTTTTTTCATGTTATGATATTGTACAGATATGTAAGTGTAGCCTGATATGTCTCCCTTATTGTTGAACATCCAGTGATAAAAAAGAATGAGTGTGTCCTGTGTTGGTTGTGCCCTGAGTAGTTGTTTTTATTTTTGACACTTTTACATATGTTCCTGTTGGAACAGGTTAGGCTCATGTTATGTGTGATGTTCAGTGTGTACATCTATTGGGTACTTGCCATTAGATGGAACATGTGTTGCTGTCTTGGAACAGCACCTGAACAATCTGTATTCACATGTACATGTGGCTCATCATGACTCACATGTATGGATCAGACTCTGCCATGTAACCTGGGCCTGCACTTGTGGTCACAAACATATGTTGCATTCACCTGTTACTTCTGTCCCATATGTCCTCCTACTCCTCCTCCAATAACTGGGGGATGTCCATTTCAGCCATTTGTGGTTCTTGTGGTAGTCCACCCACTCCTGAAGATGGAAGAACACCAGGTGCTTGGGTTAGCATGTTCTGCAGCATGGTATACACCGTTATCATCTGCGCTGCCTTTTCAGGTTTGTATTGCAGTGCACCTCCGGATATATCCAGACATCTGAACCTAGATTTCAATACACCAGACACAAGCTTTGTAATGTTTCTGGTTGCTCTGTGTGCTCTGTTGTAGGCCTCCTGTGCAGGGTTGGATGGATCATGGTACGGGATCATTAGCCATGGCTCAAGAGGATAACCACACTCGCCTGTTGGGGAATTAAAACACTTTTGTTTAGACTGGATATTGTTGACGGGAGATCCTTCAGTTACATTCTGTGTTCCAGTACTTAGCCAGAATCAATATCTTCAGCTTTTCAGCTTGCTGGAATGCAGCCTGGAGTCCAATTTCCCTCTAAATGGCAACAGCATGGACAGTTACGGGGTGTGTTAGCATGGTGTTTGTTATGCTCCCATCTGCTGAACACACAACTTGGTAGTTGATGGATGGCCATCCCTTTTTATGTATTGGTCTTCTTCTGGATGTACTGGTGTCATCATAGGTATGTGTGTGCAATCTTTTACAGTGAGTACATGGAGGAAGTTTGTGATGCTGTTGAACTGGTGCTTTACAGTTCTCTTTGCTGTGGGTGTGGATGGGCAGTATAGGTAGTCTTAAACCTTGCTACCAGGATATGGCTGGAAATGGTCTGTGATACTCCCACAGCATCCACCATGTGTCTTTGTAAGTCCCAGATGCAAGTATACCCAGGCTGAGACACACTTTGGTTTCAAGGGGGATGGGGTTTCCTCACAGGGTCTGCACAGACATGTGTGGGGCACACATGTTACAGTCAGTCTGCATCATTTACCTGTCTAGATAGTATCTGCTGATGATTTGCTCTTCTGACATCTGGTTTAGTTGGAGCCTTGATCTGACTCTAGCTGGCTGCCTTATAAGATGCACAGCCACATTCTCTTTTACAGCTTGCATCACTGCTGCTTGTTACAGTATATTAACAGAAGGTTGCATTGTTATATTTTTTATCAGTTTTTCTACAGATTCACCATATTCCATAGCATTCACTTGAAATCCTTGGGGTATGCAATGTATATGTTGACAATTTCAGAGGTGGAATTGCCATAGTTGTTTATCATAAATGAGTTGCATTGTGTGCCAACAATATGTTTTAAGATCACACTGGCATGTGCTGAATCCCTAATTTTCCTATGCTGAATACTTAAGCAGTTGCTCTGCCTTCAGAGTGCCTTCTGGAATCGAATCCACAGCAGGTGAGCTGGAGCCTTCCTTCGGCATGCTGAGATGACTGTAAATACCTTCCGCAAACTTTACAGGATCCGGTCCAGAAGTAGAAAGCTTTGTGCAGCCTAGAAAACTATCTGATATCCTGCCAGTGCTGCTAAATGTTATGGGCAACTATGCTGATACAGATACAGAATGAGGATGAATCTTAATTCAATGTAAAAAAGAGTGATTCAATAAATTGGGGGTTATTAAATCTGTGTTAAATAGTAGACATTTTAAAACAAAATAAGATGTTTCAGAAAAAAAAAATGTCTAGAAGCATTGTACAACAGTCTTGGATAAATACAACCTCATATTTGTGACCTTCTTTTTAAAATAAGGCCTATAAAAATTCTGAATTTAAGGATTTCTAATGAACAAGCCATCTGAATGCACATGTAATATTACCAGTCCAGGCACAGTGTCAGACACTATTTATGCAAAGGAGTTCTACTTCCATCTAGCTAAATGTTTATACCTTGTCATCCCCATTAGAATCAAGTGGTATGGGTCATTTTAGAATAAACTGCACCATTAAGAAACTCTATAACAAGAGAAAAACCCTTCTAAGATCTAAAACACATTTAATTATCCCTGAATTATGCAGTACTAGAAAAAAAATGTTGCAAGGAACTAAAAACTACTATTAGGGAGAACAAAGCAAATCACAAAATGAGATTAACTCTGAAGGTAAGGATATAACTTTAAAACCTTCTTTAGTTATCCGAAACTAAAAACAAAAAAACATAAAACCCAACTGTGTTTAAACTAATATATGGCAGTACCTACTCTAAACTGGCAAACATAGCAAATATATTAGTAGATAAATGAAGTGCCCAATTTTCTCCCAAAATAGTTATAATAATTCCACAGATCCCATAAATGTTATACCCCTGATTTCACAAAGGACCTTGGGGATCCCTATTGAAAAGTCAGCAATCAAAATACCAAGTGGTAACAAACCGAAAAAAAAAAGGATCAAAAATACAGGAGAAGAGCAAATTTTGAACATCGCTCTTCTCCTTTTCACATTTTTTTTTTCAAAGAGGAGATGTGGGGGAAAGGCCCCTTTACTACCCAAAGTTATACATACCAAGTACAAGATGATCATATCTCAGAAAAAAAGAATGTTGCAGGAAATGGCCAGGTTGGACTTAATACATGTAAGTCTGTTTATTTCGGCCATTCAGTCTCCGTGTTTTTGGACACACTCTAGCAGGTCCCATCATTTCACAGGGTTACCAGACCATGTCCGAACAATGCTCTCTACAATTAAAAATACTCATTTCATGGGATTGGATCATTTATCTAGATGACTTATGAACATTGCCAAATATGCCCTGATGGAACCCATTTTGAACTTTTTTAAGATATCCTATAATCCTATCAACTTATTACCCTAAATTTGATATACTTAGTAATGAGGGTGCCTCAGAAAAAGGAGAAATACATGAAACAACAAGACAAGGATTCCTTTGATCCTCAGTGATAGAAACTTTGTGCCACAAAGTAAGGAACATTTTCAGAAAACTACAAGAGCAAGGTAAAGAAAAATATTTTTCTTATATTTGAAGACAACTGTATCCTAGTGAGAGAAAAGCATTTAAAATTACCGAAACCCTGGTAGTAATGAAAGAAATAGTCAATTTACAATCCTATCCAGTTTATTTTGAAATTAAATTTAAAACATTATATTGAGGTTAGAAGGCAGGACTGGCCAAGGTTGAAGTGGAATAATCAAATATACTACCTACGTACCTTATTTTTGATTTGAGGTGGGAAATTCACTAGTACTATTGACAAAAAATAATATCAACAGGCATAATATGGAGACCATTGTCAAAATCATTGCCTAAAGTTTATATATTAACAAGAAAATGGTTGCAGTTCAAGTAATGATTCTGCTGTAAATTCAGTATGCTTTAGATATTTTCCCACTTGTTGAGAAAATGCATTAGAACAAGACTTACAAGACACCATCAAAAATCTGTTTTTAGAAGCAAATGGTAGACGTTTCTCAAAGCACCAAGACTATCAGTCAATAATCTAACTAACTTATTTACCAGCCTACTCATTTGTTTTTAGCATAAAAACAACTAATTAGAATAAATATTGAAGGAAAGTGGGAATTTCTTTTTTTTCATGCCATGATTGAAGAATTAATGGCAATGGCAAAGTAGTGGGATCAGGATTGCAGAAGGACTCCTGAGCAGTCAGGAAGGGGCTGAATATGATCAAAAGCAATACACGAGAAAATGAAGAAATAAATAAGATCACACTACCAAAAGAAAGGAAAGCATGAAAAAGGCAGGCATAAAGGAATTTGTTCAAATTAAAAGCCAGGATTGGTATAGAAAAGTTCAATCTATGTCACTGGAAAGTTCTACTAGTATATGAGCTCACTGGAATTTACCTTTACAACAACTGCATATTTTCTTGCATATCAACAGCATATTGTAACATGTGTAATATAATAAAGAAAAACACAAAAATTGTCTCCAATCAAACAAGGCAGGGACACTGCCAATTATTTAGCTGTTTGGAAATGTGTATAACAGTTGAGCAAAAGGAAATTCAAGGATGTTAGAGAAGAAAGGAAGGCAACATGTTATTTGAGGAGAACTGGGACATAGTATTGAAGCAGGCAAGTAAACCTGAGAAATGATATTTAAAAAGAAATCTAACTATGAAAGTGTTACAAAATGATATTTAACAGCAGCACAACTTTCAAGAAGGATTTGAAATGTTGGACATGCACTAACCTCACCGGAATGTTTAATCAGCAGTCATTCTCTCATTTTCAAGTAATGATTCCCTACTTTCACATTGCCTGTTTTCATACTTCTCACTATTGCCTTTTTACACCTCGAGTTTAATATTTAAATAAGATAGACATGACATAACCTGTGTTCACTAATACGTGTTCATCTAACTGCTGTCACACACAGCCTCCAATATTACTGTTAATAAGATATTATATATAGATAGATAGATCCAGTGGCAGCTGGTGACTTCAAATCAGATGGGGGCTGCAGAAGACAGCTGAATGGGTGGGGCCAACTAGAAAGGGGCAGAGCTATGCTCAAAACCACAGAAACTAGGACTTTAATTAAATACGCTGGCTTGGGTGCCAAACCATCATTATGAGAGTCCAATCAAGACAAAATGAAGTGGAGAAGAAAAAAATATTTCAATTCATTGGCTACATGACAGCTTACTTAATATCTAGATGGAAACAAAAAGGTTGTGAGGCATGAAAAAATAAATTACTTTTTAAATACATTACTGGAATGCCAGTCAAAATCAAGTATAAAAAAACAAGCAGCACTCAGCTCAAGCCACTTCTCCTTGCAGTGCAGTTCTAATTATAATTTATATTCAGCTTTATAAAAGTACCAAGTAACATGCTGAAAGTAGCAATCTCTGTGATGCCCCCACTTGTAACAATTTTTCTTATCCAACAAAGACCTGCTGCCTGACAACAACTATTTACTTGTTTCATGGGAAAACATGATCAACGTAAAAAATGAACAGCAAACAAGAAACAGGGTCAAGATAAATTGCTTAAAGTATCACGGCACAGGTTATAGACCACACATAATAGATTGGCTTTCTGTTTAGTTTACGGGTAATGCCTGTAAAAATGATGCATGTCTCCAACAAATGTAATGAGCTTCTGAAAATACTGTAATCCTGTCCTTTATTACAAATATTGTCATACGCATTTCAATACCTAAAGCTTATACGTTTTCTAATTACATAAATATTCTCTGCATGGCAACAACAAAAAGGCTTTCAATGCTGATGATTCTTTAACAGTATGCTTATTAAAGCTTACTTGCATCTTGCAATCTCAGAAAACATTATCTGATGATCATTAAAGCATTGCTACTTAAACACTGAGCAACAGACATTGCAACAACATGCATTTTCTGAATAATAAGAAGCATAAATCAACAGCATAAAAATATGACAGAAATCCAGAACATGCTGCAAAATCAAGGATAGATGAAAACCCACTGTAGTACTTGTGTCTACCTTGGATGGGGGGATACTCTGCATATTTACACTGCATAACTACTCCTTGCCTTGCTTGGACACACCCAGAGTCACTACATGGGGGAGTGGGGTACAACAAGTAAGTCACAATTTGAAATGTCTCTGGCTGACAGTGATGACCCTGGCACATTTGTCATACCTCTCAACCTCAGAGAAAGAAATCTGGACAAAGCCATACATCGAAGTAGGACAAAGGCCCAAAAATAAGGACCATTTTTAAATATTGCTCTTATAAACTTAGAAAGTTAATAGAATAGTAGGTCTTGCATTAGTTTGAATTTTCTGAACGGTATGAAATCTGAAACTCAAATGTCTGCCATCATTTTCTAACTGCAATCTTTAATGATTTGCCACTAATTTGCCAGAAAACCACAATTTTATAAAAAAACAGACCAAATATGTGATACAAAAGTATAAAATAGCCACACAATACAGCTGGAAACTTGTCAAAGAAGGGACACTTTTTTAAATATTAGTGCTGTTAAGTTGAGCAGCTGATAAAATAAGAGAATCTACATGCATTTCTGTAATAAAAGTAATCTGTAACTCTGATCATTACAATTACTTATTAATTGTAAACCCTTTATCTTTCTTTCAAATTTGCAATTTTGCAGAGGGATTATTAGGGGGAGAGCAACATTTTGAGCCAAAATTGGGGGCAGTTGAGAGGTTTGGATATACCTAATTCTATAAAGTGATTTATTTGCACATACCTCTCAACCTCTTAATGCAGGAAATCTGGACAAGGCCACATATATTGGTACTAAAAGTTGCTCTTGTATAAACTTAGACAGTTGATAGAATAACAGGTCTTGCTTTAGCATGCATTTATCTGAAGGGTATGACGTCTGAAACTCAATGTCTGTTATTATTTAATGACGTCATTCCTAAACAATTTGCCAGAAAACCACAAAGTTTATGAAGAACAAACCAAAAATAAGAAGCAAAAATCTATTAATTCTGCGAAAATATGGACAGTTGCTGGGATAATTGTGTGGCAGAAATCCTATACAACGGACATGGCTCCCAAGGTGTGGACAATAAGTACCCCCCCAAAAGAAAAAAGATCTAAGAGAAGTGATTGCTTCAATTTGGCTTCATCACTTTCAGTAGCATTCAGACTCAAGTTTGTGCTTGTAGACAGTTGATTTAACTGATTCCTAATCAAACACATCCAACCAAGTACTGGGAGGGCACGTACCCGAGCTGATCAAATAATCAATAAACACCTTCCTGATTGTATTAAATTTTATTCCTTGTATAACACAGTACATTTGTTAGAGGGCATTTTAAATTTATTGTTTTGAACATTTTTCCAGTAAACATTGAAACAAAATGCATCCATCAATAATGACAAAACTTCCCAATTCAGAACATTTCCATCATAAACGTCTACTCAAACTTCTACAGTCCACCCGTATCAGTAAATATGCACAATCTCTGCAGAAGTAAAAGTCATCTAAATAATTCCATATTAAAAAGATCTGTAACTAATGAAGAGGTTGCTGCTAGCAAACAACTTTATATTTCATTATTTCATCTATAAATAAAGTACCTGTTGCCCTTGAGGAATAAATTGCCTATGTTACATTAAAAAAATGATAAGCTAGTAATATTGAAATAGGGAATGGATGGCAAAGTGATAGCAGGTTTATAGTTACTAGGTATCTCCACCAGAGAAAACATTTGCAGGAATGCAGCATCCATTCCCTATAAAAGTACAACACAGTACAGTATCAGCAATGCATCTACATACATTGGGAGTAGAACCCACACACTTCTGCATTAAAAGCAAGTATTTAACCTGTTATGCTATTAACAATGCAAGCATACTCAGCATAAGCAGCACTAAACGTCTCTTCCCCTGAAGCTCTCAGCTCCTTGTAAAATCCACTCAACACTCAAATATATCTCTCAACTTTGCCGCATAAGAAATCTGGAAAAAAAAATTATTGGAGGGAGACAAAAGCCCAAAAACTAGGGACACATTTTAAACATTGGTTGTATAATCTAGGAAAGTTGCTAGAATAAAATGTTGTGTTACCACCATGCATTCCACTGCCAAGTCTTGGACCCTGGACGCTGTGCACTAAATGAAGAGCTGCTTCTTGAAAGACAGGAAGACTGAAACTTAAATAACTATCATTTAGTTAATTCATTTCTCACCACAGCTCTCAACCTCTTCATAGGTTCATAGGTTCATACCAGGCTATCTGCCCTAGGGCATTTATAAGCCTAGCCAGAGTGTGTTTGGCTTTCACCACCCATTTTAAATTCATTTTGCTATGCCCTTTTTCGAGGTTAGTATACTGTGCCTCTGTCTAACAGTGACACAGAAGTGATACCTGGGGTAAACCTACGATCTCCCATCCACTCATCAAGATTCCTCTTGAAGAGAGTCAATGAGGGACTCTGCCTAACCTGGACTGGGATTTTATTCCAGAGTGAAGGGAGCCTCTGGGTTATGAATCTGTCCCTCCAGCATGTCCTATTTATTTCAGTGCTGAGGTTCAAGTCTCTCAAGTGCGTAGCTCGATGGGATTTGGATTTTCTGAGGTGCAGCATGTCCATTAATTCCGAGTTGGACATGGCTTTATACGTCAGGCACAGATCACCTCTGAGCAGGTGGTATGCCACTGAGTAGAGCTGGAGTTTCTTTAACCGGGCAGCATATGGCATCTGTTTGAGCCCTTTGATCCTCTTGGTGAGGTACTTTTGGGGTCTTTCCAGTTGCTGCAGGTGTCTGGTAAGGTACATCCCAAAAGGGGCATTGTACTCAATTATGGGCCTGATGAGGAATGAATAAAGAGGCACGATGACCTCCCCTGATCTAGATGTGAATCTCTTCATGATTAGGTGGGCTATGTAAAATGTTTTTCTAACCACTTTGGCCATGTGGTTTTCAAATGAGAGATTGCTATCAACTTGGGTCCCCAGGTCCCTAATTACTTCTTCTGTACTTAATGGATTACCACCTATGTGGTAATTTGTGGGCACTTTGTTTTTGCCAAAGGGGATGACTATACACTTTTTGGCATTTAGCTTGAGGCCATGGCTCTGGCACCAGTTGTCTGTTTCTATGAGACCCTTTTGGAGGATGCTTGTGTCGGCTGGAGAGTCGATTATGGTGCCCAGTTTGCAGTCATCTGCGAACTTGGTCAGCCACAGTCCTTTCGTGTTGGCCTGTACCTCCAAGAAATATATACCAAACAAGAGAGGTCCCAGGACTGAGCCTTGTGGGATGCCACTTGTAACTGGTTTGGAGTCTGACATGGCTCCAGCAATTCTAACCATGTGGGTTCTGTCCTTGAGCCAGTTTGCAACCCATCTAGTGACATAGGGGTTTATATTTAAGCTGGTGAGCTTATCTATAATGCCCGAGTGGGGTATTGTATCGAAGTCTTTTGCGAGGTCCAGGTAGGCTGTGTGGACCACCTTCCCCTCGTCAATGGCCTTGGTGACTGTTTCAAAGAAATTGACCAGGTTTAAGAGGCAGGATATGCCCTTAAGAGAGCCGAACTGGGTAGGATCCAGTGTCTGTAGGTCCCCAATATCTTTATTTATGAGGTCCTTGATGATCCTTTCCATAGCTTTGCAGACCAAGCTAATCAGGCTTATGGGGCGATAGTTTCCAAGATCCGTTGAGGCACCACCTTTGTGGAGAGGGACCACTGTTGCTGTACTCCACTGTTTGGGTACATATCCTGTAGTAAGGCTGAGCTTCAGCAGTAGTTTTATGTTTGAGTTTAGCTCTTCTTGGAGTTCATGTAGGATACAGCCCGGGTCACCGTCTGGTCCCATTGATGCTGTGTTTTTGCTTTGGAGAGGGCAGCTCTTACCTGAGCATCTGAGATGTTATGGGGGCAGCACTCTGCTGGGATAGATATTTGCCCTTTTGGTGGGGAGGGGGGGGGAGAAGTTTACGCTGAACCTGTCAGCTAGGATGTTGGCAATGTCTGTGGGTTCGGTATATTTTTTGTCATTTTGGACTAATTCTGAGCATATCTGGGAATTTCCACCCAGGTTCCTAACATAACTAAAGAAAGCCTTGTGATTATCCTTAGTGTCCTGTGCAATTTTTCTCTCTAAGCTGGCCTTAGACGATTTTATGAGTGCCCGTAGTTTTTTGCTAATACTGATCAGAGATGCTTTCCCTTTTTGGGATTTTGCTCTATCATGTAGTAGCTTCCTCCTTCTATTGTATAGTTTGTTTATGGCTGGGGTCCACCAGACAGACGTCTGCCTTTGGAGGATTGGGTCTTGGTTTTATTTGGGATTGCATGATCCATGCATTCCTGAAGGTGTTCATAAATGCGTTTATAAAGGATTCTGCAGTCTGGGCCATATTTTCCACAGGCCTGGGGGCTTTGAAGGATTCCACCTCGGTTTTGAGGAGTGTGAAATTTGCTTTAGAGAAGTTTTTCACTGTGGTTTTCAGGGCAGGGGGTGGAGTCGGGATGTGAATATCAAGTGAGATTAGTTTATGGTCTGATCTCACCAGTGAGGGATACACTTCTGGTCTGGAGCATAGAGTCCCCATGTTCGTGATGATCAGGTCCAGTATGTTTTCCCCTCTTGTGGGAGTGGTAACAAGTGGTTCAATAGCATTTGAGTTTATAAATTCTAGGAACCTTTGGGCTATGGTGTTGGAGCTAGAGTAATGCTCCCAGTCTATGTTTGGGTAGTTGAAGTCGCCCAATATAATGGTGTTTGGAGAGACCTTCATATTTTCCAGTGTTCTCAGGAAGGCCGAGTGGGGTTCCTGGGTTTGGGAGGGTGGTCTGTAGCAGGCTATAAACTGGAAGGCAGTTTTACCCACTGTTAGTTGCACATGGGTAGTCTCTGATGCTTCGTGCTGTGCCACCAACCTGGAAGTGTGGGTATCTTTGACGAATATTGATATTCCCCCTCCTTTTGTGGTTTGGTCCAAGATTTGGGGCTGAAAAGCATGGTATGAGGTATAACCTGGTAGTGCTGGGGTGCTCTTGGGAGCCTTGAACCAGGTTTCTGTTACTGCACAGATATTGATGTTCTCCATACTAAGGAGAGTTTCGAGTGCGTGCATCTTAAGGTTTAGACTTCTGGTGTTGAGTAGCATTACTCTTAGTTTCTTATCCCTTGTGATACCTATGGAGGTGGGTTTGTCTTTTGAGCCTTGCCTAAAAAAGGCACTATGGGGGTAGCAAGAGCCTTTGCCAATATCCGAAAGCCCAGGGGTGACAGGTGGCTGGACAAAGCCAATAATGGGAGAATACAGCCCCAAAAATATGGAAAATATCAAATATTGATCTTATAAACTTAGAAAATTGCTAGCAAAAAAAGGTTTTGTGTTACCATGCATTTTCTGATGCATATCTTCTATGTAGGACTAACAAAAAGAAGGCTGCAGGAACGCATATACAATCATCTTTATGATATACGAAAAGGTGTAGACAATAATGCGTTGGCCAAACATGTTATAGAATTTCCTACACACTCTTTTTCTTTCAGAGTTTTACAAATAGTGATTCCCAATAAAAGAGGAGGGGACAAAGAGAATCAGTTGGCACTAATGGAGCTCGAATGGATTCTCTATTGAACCAGGGCTTAATAGCCAAGTGTCCATTAAACCCATGTTAATATCTAGGAAGTAATAAGTTAGCTTTTAACATCTTTGACAGATACACACATTTGTATATTCTATTTTTCAAATGTTTCTTATTTGATGAACTACATATATACAAATGTAGATGTTGCATTCATAATGAATTAAGCTAATGCAGTATCATTACTTGAAGTAAATATTCTATATTTCTCGTAAATAGATATATATAATGCTTCTTGACATCTTACAAATGTTATGTATGTACATCATTGTAATTAGTTTTTAGTGATAAGTTCTATGTTTTGCAGGACTTAGTGATTTTATATATATACATATATTTATATTGAATATAATTAAAATTGAATAAAGTTATATTAATTTATACTTCATCAATATATAGTCATATATATAAATTTGATAAGTTTTTGAATAGTGTTTGATATGAGTTTTTAATCAAGTAAATGAATATAAGTTTATAATTTAAGTTGATGCATTTTTATACATATATTTTTGCATTATTGCCTCAGTTTTATCGTTGTGTTAATGCGTGTTAAAGGTTTATATAAAAAAACACGCAAAGCGCATCTTGCATATTCAAAAGAATGTAATAGTAGTTTCAGTTCGTGCTTTAAGTTAAGCGCACTCTAATGGTCACATTACTGCTGAAGCTTGAATGTTTTTTAGATTTTTAGTTTGTTTGAAAGTTAATTAATTAATTGGGTAATGAGCAGACTTTGTTCTATAAAATCCTTACACAAACTCAAATGATTCATCTGAAGAAGCGTGGATGGTACCCATCACTTTTACTTCCAATAAATTGTTTGTTCCATTTTAAAGATTGTTTGTGGATTTTGTTCCTGATACAGCAGCCTTCAGCCTATGTTGGATATTCGAATGTGCATTGGTACTAAACTTTTTTCCATATTTTCTGAAGAATATGAAGTCTGAAATTCAAATGCCTGTCATTATTTAGTGAATTCAATCCTTCACTGATTACAAAATCCAGAAAACCTCAAATTTTATGAGGAACAGAACAAAAATATGAGGCAAAAGGATAGTTTTCACAAGTTGTGGTGGGTAGGGAATTCAGGCTCTTGCTACCTGTACCCAAGGTACAACGCACACCACACACACACACACACACACACACACACACACACACACACACACACACACACACACACACACACACAGACACACAGACACACACACACACACACACTCTCACACACACACATACACACACACACACACACACACACACACACACACACACACACACACACACACACACACATTTCCCTTGCAGAAAATGCAAATTTCTCTATCTCTACATTCCCTTCCAGCAGCTTCATTCCTGGAGATGGACCTTCCCTTGTCTTTTGAGCCTTGCCTAAAAAGGCACTACAAGAGCCTTTGCCAATATCTGACAGGTGCCTGCACAAAGCCAATAATGGGAGAATACAGCCCCAAAAATATGGAAAATATCAAATATTGATCTTATAAACTTAGAAAATTGCTAGCAAAAAAAGGTTTTGTGTTACCATGCATTTTCTGATGCATATCTTCTATGTAGGACTAACAAAAAGAAGGCTGCAGGAACGCATATACAATCATCTTTATGATATACGAAAAGGTGTAGACAATAATGCGTTGGCCAAACATGTTATAGAATTTCCTACACACTCTTTTTCTTTCAGAGTTTTACAAATAGTGATTCCCAATAAAAGAGGAGGGGACAAAGAGAATCAGTTGGCACTAATGGAGCTCGAATGGATTCTCCGTTTGCTACGCTTATATTGAACCAGGGCTTAATAGCCAAGTGTCCATTAAACCCATGTTAATATCTAGGAAGTAATAAGTTAGCTTTTAACATCTTTGACAGATACACACATTTGTATATTCTATTTTTCAAATGTTTCTTATTTGATGAACTATATATATACAAGTGTAAATGTTGCATTTATAATGAATTAAGCTAATGCAGTATCATTACTTGAAGTAAATATTCTATATTTCTCGTAAATAGATATATATAATGCTTCTTGACATTTTACAAATGCTATGTATGTATATCTTTGCAATTAGCTTTTAGTGACAAGTTCTATGTTTTGTATGACTTAGTGATTTTATATACTTACATATATTCATATTGAATATAATTAAAATTGAATAAAGTTATATTAATTTATACTTCATCAATATATAGTCATATATACATATATATAAATTTGATAAGTTTTTGAATAGTGTTTGACATGAGTTTTTAATCAAGTAAATGAATATAAGTTTATAATTTAAATTGATGCATTTTTATATATATATTTTTGCATTATTGCTTTAGTTTTATCGTTGTGCTAATGCGTGTAAAGGTTTATATAATAAAAAAACACGCAAAGCACGTCTTGCATATTTAAAAGAATGTAATAGCAGTTTCAGTTTGTGCTTTAAGTCAGCAAGCGCACTCTAATGGTCACAACGGTTACTGCTGAAGCGCTTGAATGTCTTTTAGATTTTTAGTTTGTTTGAAAGTTAATTAATTAATTGGGTAATGAGCAGACTTTCCCGCCTTGGAGCGGTTCTATAAAATCCTTACACAAACTCAAATGATTCATCTGAAGAAGCGTGGATGGTACCATCACTTTTACTTCCAATAAATTGTTTGTTCCATTTTAAAGATTGTTTGTGGATTTTGTTCCTGATACAGCAGCCTTCAGCCTATGTTGGATATTCCGAATGTGCATTGGTACTAAACTTTTTTCCATATTTTCTGAAGAATATGAAGTCTGAAATTCAAATGCCTGTCATTATTTAGTGAATTCAATCCTTCACTGATTACAAAAATCCAGAAAACCTCAAATTTTATGAGGAACAGAACAAAAATATGAGGCAAAAATCCGGATAGTTTTCACAAGTTGTGGTGGGTAGGGAATTCAGGCTCTTGCTACCTGTACCCAAGGTACAACGCACACACCCGCTCACGCACGCACACACGCACACACGCACACACACACACACGCACACACACACACACACACACACACACACACACAGACACACAGACACACACACACACACACACACACACACACACACACACACACACACACACACACACACACACACACACACACACACACACACACACACACACATTTCCCTTGCAGCTTCGTTAAAATGCAAATTTCTCTATCTCTACATTCCCTTCCAGCAGCTTCATTCCTGGAGATGGACCTTCCCTTGTAAGAAATACAAATTCCCTTCCCTTGCAGCCAGAGCCAATCAGTAGCTATCCACGTACATGATGCCTTCTATCCCCACATATGTGAGTGGAGATGTTGCAGTCCGATTTCCTTCCAGTCTCTGTGGTTACAAACTACATAGACATCTGGGCATCAGTGTACAGGTGCCTTCTCTTCGTAATCTGGACTGGATAAACACGAGTCCTCATTTACAGAAACCCAGAACTTGCTGAGCACACATGCTCAGTTCATTCTGGGACTCGCAAGCTAATTATTTTATTTTTAAATGTTCTTTTTTAATTTTACAGCTGGTGAGGGGGCTGCAGTCCGATAGCACAAGCCTTCCTTGGATAGATCTCTCTCTCTCTCTCTCTCTCTCTATATATATATATATATATATATATATATATATATATATATATATATATAGATATATAGATATATATATATATATAGATATAGATATATATATATATATATATAGGTTCATAGGTGTTTACTGGGCTAATGACTACAAGGGCCTTTGTAAGGCTAGCCATGCATCTCAAATCTCTGATAAGTTCTGATACCCTTGATACCCTTGATACTCTTGAGGTTAAAACTACCAACATAAAAATTTCAACAAAACACAAATTAAAGGTCATGCTGCTAAACACTAGGAGTCTAAACAAAAAACTGCACCCATTGCAAGCATTCCTAACCCTGGAAAATGCTGACATCTGTGTGGTCACAGAAACCTGATTCAAAGCTGCGGAGACCAGACCACCCCAGCCTTACCTGGTTACTCATCCTATCATACATTCAGACCCCAAACTGTGGGTAGTAAAGCCAAAGTAGATGGAGTTTCAATATATACTAAAGACATACACACCTCCAGGCTGGTCAAACCGTATGATGAACAGGAGACTCTCCAAGTGCAGTTAACTATTGACAAGACCCTATACAAATAATAGCTAGATACTGGCTCCCAAATCTGACCCAAGATGCCCAAACTGCCGATCGAGACCTCTTCAAATCTATCAAGATTCAACACTTTACCTTGATCCTGGGTGACTTTAACTACCCAAACATAGACTGGAAGAACTACTCTTGCCAGAACACAAATACCCAGAGAATCCTCGATTTTGTAAATGCAAATGCTTTGGAACAGCTAGTCTATACCCCTACTAGAGGTGAAAATATCTTGGACTTGGTATTAACCAACATGAGTAGCCACTGCAGCATCCCTGCAGTATCATCCTCCCTTGTAAGATCCAACCATAAAGAGGTTACGTTTGAAGTCTCCATCTCTCCTGACCCCTCTCTAGCTAGGGTCAATTAAAAAAACTTCTCCAAAGCTGATTAAAGCCTCCTGCGGGATGGCATTAACAGCTTCACAGCCCCTACCCCTCTCTAGGAACTGGCACCAGTATCCAAAACTATACGAAATTACTATACAAACATTCATATAGATCCATGGAATCAGGAAAACCTGACAGGACTAAATCATCCTCTGCAAGGAAGAGTACACCTGTCTGGTGGACATTTGCAATAAATAAACTCTATAACAAGAAAAAAATTGCTGACCAGGACCAAGAAGGAACAGGTGCCCAGTTGGAAGCAATCTCTCCTTAGCCTAAACAAGCAAATAACAGCGCTACTGAAATCCTCCAAAGCAAACTTCAAGTCCAAATTAAACATATCTGCTAGAGACAATCATAAGGCCTTCTTCACATAGGTCTGTAATCTCGAAGGTAGCACCCAGATATGTTCAGAACTGGTGGTCAAGGACACCACATATACAAATGCCGTAAATATAGCAAACTTGCTGGCTGACAGATTCAGCAAAAATGTCACCCCTCTGTCCCTCCCATCAGTAAATTAGGACATTCACAGTACCTGTCCCTCTCCCCTTATATCTAGGGATCTGGTCATCACTGCTTTACCAAAGACAAAAAATACAGCCTCCATGGGAGCTGATAACATCCCAGGCTGCATCCTACATGAACTCAGGCAGGAACTTGCAGCCCCATTAGGCACCCTATTCAACCAATGCCTAAGTACTGGTTTTGTCTCAGCTGAGTGGAGGACAGCCACTGTCATCCCTTTTCACAAAGGTGGAGCATCCACTGATCTGGGAAATTATGACCCATAAGCCTAACTAGCCTGATCTGCAAGGCCATGGAACAGATTATCATGGACTTCATAAACAAGGACATTTGCAACCTCCAAACACTCGATCCTACAGTTTGCCTTCTTCAATGGGAGGTCATGTCTGTTAAATTTGGTTATCTTTTTTGAGACAGTAAACAAAGCTATGGATGAGGGGAAGACAGTGCACACTGCCTACCTTGACCTGGCCAAAGCCTTTGACACTATTCCCCACTCGGGCATAATAGATAAACTCTCTCAACTAGGCATCAATCCATATGTTACCAGATAGTTAAACAACTGCCTCACTGTAGGAACCCACCTAGTCAAAATAGGGGAAGCCACCTCAAACAGTAGACCTGTATCGAGTGGTGTACTCCAGGGTTCAGTATTGGAGCCTCTGTTACTTGGGATATACTTTTCTGAGGTATAGGCCAAAACCAGTGGGCTATGGCTGACCAAATTTTCAGATGACTGCAAGTTGGGAGCTATCATTAATTCCCCTAGTGACGTGGACATCCTCCAGGAGGGACTCACCCAAACAAATGACTGGTGCCAGAAATATGGCCTCAAGCTGAATAGAAAAATTGCATCATCATCCCCTTTGGGGAGAGAGATGTCCCCACAAATTATCACATTAATAACAATGATCTAAGCATGCAGTCAGTCGTGAGGGATTTTAGCACCCATATTGATAGCAGCCTGACTTTTGACCACCTTGTTGCCTCAGTTGTATGGAAAGCTTTCTATATGGCCCACCTCATAAGTAAGAGTATCTCATCCAGGGACAAGAAGGTCATAACATCTCTGTATTCTTCCCTTATAAGGCCCATTATTGAGTGCAATGCCCCATTCGACATGTATCTTGCAAAGCAAATGCAGCAGCTGAAGAGACCACAGAGATTCCTCACCAGGAGAATCCAGGGCCTCAAAAATCTACCATACATAGATAGGCTAAAAGCCCTATGCCTCTACTCTGTTTCATACAGACTCCTCGGAGGTGACCTCTGTCTGGCATACAAGGCAATCTCGGACCCTGTCTTGATGGGACTGCTGCATATCTGCAAGTCACGCTCTAATTGAGTAACCCACACATGTGGCCTCAGCCTGGTCTGTGACATCAATAGGACTTGCTGGCAGGACAGATCTGTATCCCAGAGACTCCCCCATCTATGGAATAAACTCCCTCTCCACATCAAGCAGAGTACCTCTTTAGCCCTTTTTAAGCACAATCTGGATAACTGGATGGGAAATAGAAAATACAACCCTGGGATTCCACTAATGTCCCTGATGGACAGGAGCATTGGGTGCTGATTTGTTTATGCATGGGCTAAATTATTGGCTAGGCTTATAAGGGCCTCAGGGCTAATAGCCTAGTAACTTCCTATGATCCTATGATCTTATAAGTGTAAACATGGGCCTGGGAGATGAACAATTTACAGGTTACCTGTATCCATTAGAGACATAGGTGCCAAACCAGGGATGAATTTCCAGTTTTCCATCCAATTGTCCAGTTTGCACTTGAACTGAGTTAGGGAGGAACTCTGTTTAACATGGATGGGGAGTATGTTACATAGACGTGGTAGTCTCTGGGATATACACCTATCTCTCTAGCAGATCCAATTTATATCATAGGCAAGGTTGAAGTCTTTGGAATGGGTAATTCTGGTGCTGTTTGTTTTGTGGATATGCAGGAATTCCATCAGAGTGGAGTCTGACAATGCCCTGTATGCCAGGCATAGATCTTCCCTCAAAAGTCTGTAGGAGACAGAATACAGAGATAGAGCCTTGAGGCTGTCTGCATAGGACATTTTACTCATGCCATGTATTATTTTAGAGAGGAACCTCTGTGGACATTCCAATTTTTGGATATGCCTGGTTAAGTACATACCAAAGGGGGCACTGTACTCAGTGATATGTCTGATGAATGACGGATACAGTGGAACAATGACTTCCTTGGACATAGATGCCATCCCTTTGCTTATAAGTTGCACAACATAGAATGTTTTCCTTACCACTGTAGACACATGATGATCAAAGGCTAGATTACTGTCTAGGTGTATCCCCAAGTCCCTGACAACTGGGTCAACTCTAAGGGATGTGCTGTCAATAGGATAACTACCTGGGATGGATGACTTCCCAAAGGATACTATTATGCATTTCTTTGCATTTAGTTTTAATCCATGGCTCTAACATCAATTGGTTGTCTGTCTCAGCCTGTCCTGGAAAACATTTGTGTAAGTGAGAGATTCAATGACAGCTCTTAATTTGCAATCATCTGCAAATTTAATCAGCCAGAGATCACTGACATTGGCCTTGGCTTCTGAGAAGTAAATTCCAAAAAGTAAAGGTCCAAGGACTGATCCCTGAGAGACTCCACTTGTGATTGGCCTCTTCTAATAGGTGGACTCTTCAGTTCTAACTTCCTGGGTCCTGAGTATGAGCCAGTTGGCTATCCACCGGGTGACATATAGGTTTAGACCTAATCTCTTGATTTTGTCAGCAATGCCTGCATGGGGTATTGTTTCAAATGCCTTGGCCAGGTCAAGGTAGGCAGTGTGAATGATTTTGCTCTATTCCATTGCTTCGTTGACCTTCTCAAAGAAGTCTACCAGGTTGAGTAGGCATGATCTGCCCTTGACAATACCAAACTGGGGTGGGTCCATTGTCTGGAGGTTTACTGTATCTCTGTTGATCATCTTCATGATAATTATTTCCATAGCCTTACATACAAAAACAAAAATGAAAACTCCAGAAAAGCTAGAACTTCCACTGAGTGACCTCCCAAACCTCTTGTATCAGAAGCACATGGGATATATGCAAATGAACCTTATGAACATCAGGTGTTTCAGCTCAATGGCAATTATGAATGCCTAATGACTTGTTTCATCATTTTAATGGACAATTTCAGGCCAATAAAGCCAAACTCCACTAGCTATGGATATGCATATTTTGGCCTTGTTAAGACCTTGTCAGCACAGCACAAGCAGAGTGTTTGACTAAGCATTAGAAACAGGGCTGTTATACCCAGCTGATGTCCTTCCTTCGAATGCATCTTAATCGAATTTGAAAGCATGAAATAGCAAAATACTAAAACGGCATATAAGTAAATTGTTTCCCTGGGAAAGAAATCACTTGGCTGCCTTTGTTATTTTGTCATTTTTGTCACTGTAGTGCAATCTCAAAGTTGGTATATTGAAGTAGGGGGTGTGGGGGGCACAGCCCCCCATGTCAGTGGATGTGGGGGTGAAACTCCTCACTTTATATAATGTTTTAAAGTTTTTGTTTTCTTTTTTGGAACAGCGATTTTTTTTCCCTGGGAAATAATCACTGTTCTAAGTGTTCGGGATTATAAGCTTTTGCTTACATGGGGTCAATAGAGCAGCGTTTGCTTTTTTAAGCATTTGCTGATTTAATATAGACCCTATATATATATGTATATGTATATATATATATATATACACACACACACACACACACACACACACACACAAATATATATATATATATATATATATATATATATATATATATATATATATATATATATATATATATATATATATATATATATATATATATATATATCCATCGACTGTACTATCGTCAAACACGGAAGTTCAAAAACAGGAACGACAAAGTCAAAAAACAATCTAGGAATGGTTTTAACATGGGTCGAGGTAGGTGTTCAGCATTATTCAGTACTACAAACATCTCACCTCGACCCATCTTACCTCGACCCATGTTAAAACCCATTCCTAGATTGTTTTTTTGACTTCGACATTCCCGTTTTTGAACTTCCGTGTTCGACGATAGTACAGTCGACAGAGTGCGGTTTGAAATTTTGATAGTAAACCATATACATGCATACATATATAGTTATATATATAATATATGGTTCGCTTATGCAAGCAGTGGGTACTGGTACCACTGCCCACAAATATATCTGGTGTTTTTATTGTTTTGTAACTTATAAGTGAAACTTCTCTGAAGATCACAGTTTCTGATTCTGTCAGTGATCTTTAATCATGAGGCAAGAAACTGACAGAGCATAACATCAGTTACTTCTGAGCAACTGAATAATGTCACACACAATAACAGGCCATTAACTGATTATCTACCATGTGAGGTATGCAGAAGTTTCAAATCATGCTAACAAGTAACATGAACTCTCACTTCAAGCTGAGATTTTCACAAATTATGGTAATTACTTCATTAGTGCAATTAATGAACTGAAGAAATAATTATCTCTAAAGTGAGAAAGATTTGTTTCATTTTGAAATTTCACCCTTTGTAGTTTTAAAATAATATTAAAAATGCTGGAAAACCAAACTGTTTTGGTATCCACGTTTCACCTTTTCTATACTGGTACACAGATTATATATTGCCCCAATAAAAGAGTTAAAAGTCATAATAAAAGCAATCAAATACTACTTTAAACATACATGACATGCAATGAAGGCCGGCCACAAAACTGAAACTATTATATATTAGTAATGTATTATCAATGTGTGAGTTTTACTTGGACTTTTGGCAACTTTGTTTGGTCACTTAGGCTTCAGTTTTATGAACAAGTCTAATCAGGCAGTTTAAATCACATTATGAGACATGACCCACACTGTCAAATTATTAAGGTTGTAATTAAGATGTACTAGCATAGGAAGCATATGTGTGTCTTTCTGTGTGTTTGTGTGTATGACTGTTTGTATGTGTACTTGTGATGGTTTATGTAGATGTATATGACTGTGCATGTGAGTACTCATGCAAGTATGTGTGTGTGTGTGTGTGTGTGTGTGTGTGTGTGTGTGTGTGTGTGTGTGTGTGTGTGTGTGTTTGCCTGCCTGTGCACATGTGTGCATGTTTGATTATGTGTATGGATATATGAGAAAATGCTAGATTAATTCATCAAAATAAATAATATTAGTCTCCCCACTACCTGACCTGTATACATTTCCTTTGCTTAGTCATTGCAAGCAGAAGCAAATGTGATAAAGCTATGAATAAGTAAAGAACAATTGTACCAATGTATATGTTGCATAAACATGCTTTTTTAAATGTAATATAATTAACTCACTCAGTGAGTCTGTCGCAGGCCCATTTCAGCCACATTATCATATGTAAATGCGATATAGGTCAGTCTACTATAATTAAATAGCACATAATTATTCTAATTCTAAACAGCTAAAACCTTGGGAGGTGGCTATTATATGTATATGTATAATATATATATATATATATATATATATATATATATATATATATATTGCACACACACACACACACACACACACACACACACACACACACACACACACACACACAAACCTAGATATCTAGAGAGAGATAGAAGGGTGGATTTGTGAATAGCTTATTTCTGTGCACATGATAATGCACTATTTTGTTTTCATTAAATAGTCATATGTTGTGCAGAGTTGTTAAACAAAGGTAAACAGCAGAATATGCTAATGAAAGCATAATCAGCTGAATTACGTACTAATGAACCAATTCAACATTGTGGAGCCACTCAGGAAGCTATAAAGTAACCATGTAGAGATGGTGTAACCCTTTGCCATGAACACCAAAATCTATTGGAATACAACCACCGTCAGACTTCGAAAAAAGCAATGTTAAGGGCTGCTGTTGCTCTCTTGCATGTGTATGTGCAACAAGATGAAATCTATGCTGCTGCTGCTGATAGATCTCATCCATGCAGAAGAAGGGTGTTCAGACCCCTTGTAACCATACCTCTCAGCTGTCCAAATTTCTTCAAAATGTCCAGATTTTGCCTCATTTTTTTGGTCTACTCCTCTAAAAAAATGTGTTTTTCTGGCAAACTACAGAGGATTGATGTCACTAAATAATGACATACATTTAAGTTTCACACTTCATATACATCAGAGAATGCAAGCTAACACAAATCCTGTTATTCTAGTAACATTGCAAGTTTATAAGAGCAACATTTAAAATTTGTCATTATTTTTGGGTCTTTGTCCACCCATTATTTAAGGCTTTGTCCAGATTTATTGTGTTAGTAAGTTGAGAGGTATGCATGTAATATATTGAGGTATGCATGATATTGAAATAATGGACCAATACAGTATTGATAGGGAAACACTACAGAAACTTTTCAACCTCTGCTACACCCATCTCAGACCCAGGGATATCGAGGAGAACCTATAGCAGGGAGAAACTAAGGTATGTGTAGCATTAAGGATATTAGCTACTGGTACATCCCAGAGTCCCACATGGATATAGTAGGGGTGACACAGGCCTCAGCCTCCAGAATATTGCACTAATTTCTTAATGCTATGCAACAAAATGCAAGGGAGTACATCTAATTTGTACACACACTAGAGGAGAGAGCAAATACAATGCAAGAATTCTATGCTGCAGCACACTTCCCTGAAGTCTTGGGGCCATAGACTGCATTCACAAAGAAATAAATGCCCCACCTGATGAACAGGGAAGGGCATACATCAATCAACAGGAAGGGGTTCCACTCATTCATTCCCAATGTGTGTGCAGGCAACCAAGACAGTTACCATAACTCACCATTATGACACACCACGCAGATTTACACAATGTCTGCTAAGGGTGATGTTCCACAAGGCTGTCTACTGGATAATGCATGATATGCGCTGGAACCATGGCTCATGACACCTGTCAGAAATGCACACAAACCCTCAGAGGAAGGATATAACAATGCCCATGCTTAAACTAACAACATCATAGTGTGTGTTTGGCATATAGAAGTCACAGGTCCTCTGTCTAGACACATCAGGGGGTGCTCAGCAGTATGACCCAGGCACATGTGCAGAAATCCTCACAATCTATACCTTGTTGCACAAAATCATCTTGTGGAAACAGCTGCTACAGGGACAGCAAGGACCAGAACCACACGTTCCTGGACCAGAGACAGGGGGACCACCTCTAGCACATTCAGGTGAGGATTTTGAGGAAGATACTCCAGCTGTAGAGGTAGCCAGCAGACATAGGTGTTCACAATATGCCATTCCCCTGGCTAAGAGGCAAAAGATAGTACACACGCTCACCACCTAACACTCAAAGGTTAGTGCACATGCTCAGCAACTAAGAGGCAAATAATAGTACACACACTCACCAGTGAAAGACTACACATAACAACCTCAGCACATATAAATATTAAAAGTGATGGCATCCAATATCCACGAACTTCACTTATCAATGTAATGGCTGTGTACAGAGACATCCCCAAAGCACACGAATCATAACTGCAGTAATGTGAAGATAAGTATGTAACCCATACTAAGCAAACAAATGTGTAAGAAGATAAACTACCTGCATACTATCAAACTCTTACCTATCTACTCTGTGCAGCAGGTATATATGACCCTAAATCTAACCCAGATGAACAAAAACCATGGCACAGTCATCATCATATGAGGTGCAGTAGGCAAAGGCCAACACCAACGTAGTGTGTGTGTGTGTGTGTGTGTGTGTGTGTGTGTGTGTGTGTGTGTGTGTGTGTGTGTGTGTGTGTGTGTGTGTGTGTGTGTGTGTGTCTGCATGAATGCAGTCAAGCTCTGTGCTAGCACTACATCCTGCCATGTTGGGCAGGTGTGAGCCTTGCAGAGCAGAGGTGTTAGTTCAATGTCATTGCTCTTGACCATGCAAACTGCCTCTGCCAGGAATTGCATTGCCATTTTCAATGCCCAGATTCAAAGTGGGGGTGCTACCCAAACGTGAGTAACATCTGATGGACAAGTTCTCTTCACAACTACATCCAGGACCACAACCTCATGCCCTACCTTGTCTGGATGTGGACATGCCAATCACTGATGGTGCAGTGGAAGTAGTAAGATTATGGGAGTGGATAGTAGCACAGCAACATCGGCTAAAATCAGAAGATGTAGTTCTAAGGACACATGCCAGCCATCCTCCAGCAGATGTTTCATCACAGACACTGCCTGATCCAGTGTGACACTCATCCTATCCAGTGAGTCACCCACTCAGTTGAGACAGTCACACAGTCGAAAATGGTAAAACAATACTCTGATGTAAACATACTTGGAAAACACAGCAAGAACTGATTTATGTGCAGCATACTTCCAGTGAATTTTTAAAATTATATACATATCACAATTCTTTTTTCCATTGCATATTGAAATACATTCAACATATGAACATGCAAGCAGTCTCTCACAAGGACAAACATAACTTATGACATACTGCAGTGATTTGTAGAACAGTCTCCTCCAAGTACTAGCAGTAATGGTCTGTCTGTATCCAATCATTCTCCCCTTCTCCCACTTCCATAGCTACACTATTATCTTTATATAGTGTAGCTTCAGTCCTCTGACCACTGTGAAGATGCAAATGAGGAGTGAAATTATTAGCATTTCTGAATACCAAAAAATCACTTGGTGTACAGGATGTAAACATGGTGTTCATAGCTTCATGCTTGCATGCACACACCCTAAGAGTGCAGAGAGGTGCAATGACAATTGTTAGTTACTAATAGCTTGCAAGTGTAACTGACTGCTCTGATTACAATAGCAAGCAATGCTGAGGTAACTCTTCACTCTGAAGTGTTTGTATCATGCATAGTAGAGTTAAAATAAAAAGTGTAAGCACCTTGAGAGCTATGAGAGGAACTTTAACAGTGTTGATATCCTTGTCCTAACAGCACACTGTCCCTCCTCTGCCTAACATCTGTCTGAAATGCTGATCGGCTCTATTACATATTATAACAAAGATGCAAATAAATGACCATGACATTGCACTTCCGTAGTTAAGCTGAGAGGATGGGAAGATACTCAGAAAATAAAGAGAAGAAATAGCTGGCAGCATTGGTAATCTGACATTAATATGGTGTGGGCTATAACTAGTGGAATGTATTTGTTAATATTGTGTTGAGCTAGACATGTTCAAGTAAATGAGAAAGAAACATTTTCTGATCCTGTGTTGGTGGTAAAGAGGGATAAGAATCACAACAGAGTGTGTGCAGTTATTGCAATGACTTACATACTCTCAATTACAGACAGTATGCTGTCTGACACAGTTAATGCATTTCTTTCTGACCATATGATTACGTTGTAGCACATACAGGTCCAAGAAACTTCACAAGTCTGCCATTTCTTTATTATTCCCTGATATTTGTTAATACTGACAAATTTTCATGTTCCTCATTTGTGTTGATTTTGGCAAAATGCATTGTTGACTGGCAGTGTCACAAATTGGTCAACAAGAATTCATTGCCCAAGGTACAAACTAAGAAACATAATTTGGAATGCAATCAGTAGCGCATTTTACAGCGGTACAGGTGCATTTTACTAGAATACTCTGAACAGCAATAAGAGAAGAAACTCTACATCACATATTAAATGAATTCAAAAAAACAGGAAAGTGGACGCAGAGTTTGAATTCAGCTTGAAGCGACATACTACCTGGAATGTTTACAGGAGATGTGAAAATGCATCTTGTATTTTTTGTGTAGAATAAAGCTTGTTATGTCTATGTAATGGCAGCACTGCTTAAAGAGTGCAAACAGGGTTCATAGTTGAATTAAAGAGTATACACTTTCATTTCAGTAATCTTCATTAAAGCAAACAGTTTTGCCACCATTGTGCAGTGTTATTAATGAGTGAGTGGTATACACATGCTGTGTTTATGTTTCTGGGAAAGAAGCTGTAAATGCTGTGACATTGGCCCCTTAACAGAGTTGCTCTGTGGTTCCATATTGGAATTTGACACCAATTCAGAATCTGAGTTGCTGCTTGACTTCTGCAGGCATGGTTGCTGTGGGAGATGATGGCACTGAATTTAGAGGTGGGGTGTTGAGAAGTCCAGGATTTTTGTGGCACTCCTTGTAAAGCACTACAGCCATAGGCTGCTGCAGGGGGACTACCCTGGGTCACAGTATAAGACTGAGGATTGGAGCAGATTAGCCAAGGCTGCTTCCAGTTCATCTAGAATCCCACTCACTGTAGAGAATTGTCATCACCACTATAGTGATTAGCTGATGGAAGAATGTGTTTAGAACTGCTGACATCCCTCAGTTGTGTCAGTATCCTCTTCCATCTGTGTTAAATGATATAAAATACAGGACCCAGCCAAGATTGTTATTTAGTATGTTTTTATGTCTCTTCTTCTTTGTTGTACACCTGCTGAAGACATTGCAGTGCACTGTGTGGTGCACCAAGACAGGTTAACTCACCTCAGAAAGGCATGGGTGTTAAATAAAATCAAGAATTCAATACACAGGAGGTTCAGATTCAAACGTTTACTAGTGTACACCAGGAGGCAAAAAACGTACAAGTACAGCATTTTGTCTAACATGAAACAGGAAGCACACAATTTTATATAGGTTTAACATTCAAGCTGTGCCCACCTTACTGACGTGGTATGTCACAGGGCACCTACATCACTTTAGCTTTCAGTCCTCTATTCATAAAAACTGCTGATGCTGTATATTTAAAAAAAGTTTTCCTCTGGTAACAATACGGCCTTGCTATCCATCTGGTCAGACATAATGTCTTTCTGTAAAGTTACTTCTTCAAGGTTTCAAATACAATAGCAGATTCAGTCTTTTAATACACATCTTTGTTCACTGTTACACTTTCCCACCAGCTGCATGCTATCTCAGTAACACATATACAAGGCCAAATCATCCCAGCAGGAAAGAGCAGAAGATTTCATTATTTCACACATTTAATTTCCTGACCCAGCAGATAATCATTTGTGAAAAGCATAAACATTAAAACTTGCTAAGCTAGCATCTGCTAGGGTCGAAGGTCAGCTTGCTTCAAGCCACACTGCAGTTTCAAAACTACTTACATTTACACATGAATTAATCCTTTCTGTTATATGATTAATAAAATAAAATGCATTATATACTACTTTGCTTTTAAACTAGCATTTCTCATATATTCAAATACACATTTTTCTAACATTTTCCCCCCATTAATACTTTTTATTCTATTTTGAAGTTTGCATAGTGTCGTTTCATCTCCTAACCTTTTCCACTTAGGATTTTCAGCTAGGTGAGTCATTCAATCTATACTTCAGAAACAATGTCATCTGAGATCAATTTTTCAATCTCAATATCTTGGTAAAAAGTTTCAGTAACAGATACATCAATAAAATCTTTGATTAATCTTTTCATGCAGGGAATTCCACAGCAAACACATGCTCCTATTAGGAGTATACCCACACAAATGGCAATCAGAATATTCATTAGGATTGAACCCCACCCCCCAAATAGATTCTGGAAAAAGTCCGTCAGTGGGTTTGGGCCTGGTTCAGTCATGGCTGATACTTGCTGCATTACATCTAGGTGATTATTAATTTCATGCCTGTTATCTGGTATATACACACAGCATTCTTCTTTGATAAGCGTGCACGTACCACCTCTCACCGTTAGGGTGAAGTCAAGAGCCATTCGATTCTGTAGCACAACAGTTCTCATTGCATTCAGTTCATCAGTCACCAGTTCTAGGGCAGAAAAAGTTGCATTACTCATTACTTCGAGAAGTTTCGACAACTTCCTCAGCTCCCAGGTCGATTTGACTGCTCCATAGGCTGGGAATATTCCTGCCCAGGATATAACACTGTCACTCAAGTCCATATGAGTCCATTTGCTTTTGTCTTTCACGTTATTATGGTCTTTCCAGCCAGCTTCGATCTTTCCAACTGGATTCACAGGTTTTTCAACTGGACCTTCGGGTTTTCGGGCTGCTTCTCTCACGTTTCGTATCTTACCCAAAGGTAATTCTGCAGTATGTCTTATTGCTGGAACCAAATAACCCAAAAAACAACTGCCAGACCAATTCTCAGGTAACCATTTATATGCCTTTTTCCCACAAATAAAATAACAGTTTTCTACTTTAGTACTAATACGCATTAGCCCTGCATGAAACATTTTCTGATCTATAACTGACAATTGTTTAAACAAAACTGGATTCTTGTGAATATCATTCATGGTTGTTTTCAATGAGTTCAAATATGAGTCATAATTAGTATTGCAAAAAGTATTGCCATTACTATTCTTAATATAACACCGAAAAGATATGGTTATATTACAATTGCTCCAGCCCACCTGGAGAGTATCATTTTTATAAAAACATACAATTCTTTTTTGTGTGACAGGTAAAAATAAAGCTATTTTGTCCTGTGATCTCACAGTTCCTGTATCGAAGAGTAAATTCTCCCAAGTCTCATTTATCCCCAAAGGGACAGCGGACTTTATCAGTCCTCCATATGCTGTTGGTATAGCTGTACAAACCCAGCAATTTGAAATGTTCATAGTCTCTGCATATACACGTTTCATGGCTAGGTATGTGTTAAAATTTGGATGCCAGTCTATAGACGTTTCGTCACACCTTCCCACTTTCACTTGTGTGGTTGTGTGTAGGATAAACCACAACAAGAGAAAAATTGTCACAATTACAGTCAATAAATGTATACTCAACAAAATGATTACGCAACATCTCTGGGGTTGATCTAAATTTCTATTTGCTTTGTTTTTGGCCATCTTGGTCTGGTTGTGTATCAGTCACAAAGTTTTTATCAAGTTGAAAGTTCTTTACCGGTTTGCAGTGTGTCAAATGAACCCAGGACGTCCTCTCGGCCACTCTAACTGCAGTAGGCATTGCCAACAGAACCTGGTACGGTCCTTCCCACTTTGGACTCGCCCAATTCTTCCTTTTTGTCACTTTCAGCCACACCCACGACCCTGGGGCCAAGACTGCTTCTACTGGTCTGGTCTGTTCCTTATCTGAAAAAGAGTCAAACTGCAAAACAGATTTATTTGTTAACAGTTTCCTCATATAACTAGCTAATGAACTGTCAGCCTCTTGCTCTGCAGGCATGAGAGCTTTTCACTGAGGCACATAATATGCTCTCCCAAAAACCATTTCAAAGGGAGTCAAACCCTTTACATTTGGAACCATTCTCATACTCAGCAGTGCTAAAGGCAGACAGTGTATCCAATTCTTTTGGGTTTCCTCAACTAACTTCCTAAGTTTATTTTTGAGGGTACCATTGTACCTTTCCAACAGTCCTGCTGACTGTGGGTGGTAGGCACAATGGTTCTTTAAGGAGATACCAAAAAATCTCCCAAGTTGCTGAATTGTCTGGTTCACAAAATGTGTGCCGTTGTCACTATAAATCCTTTGCGGAATGCCAAATCTAGGGATTACTTCTTTTATCAGGGCTTTCGCCACTGTTGCTGCATCCGGGTTTTTGGTTGGAAAAGCTTCTACCCATTTGGAAAACATGTCTACAATAACTAAACAGTATTTCTTCCCTTCATACTTACTCAATTTTATGAAATCCATACAAATAGTATGGAACGGATATGGTGGTATAGGAAAACTTCCTTGCTTGGTTTTAAATGCCCCTTGTGCATGGTGCTTGTTACAAGTATGACAAGCTGCACAAAATTTTTGTGTGTAATTGTGAATCCGTATGTTTGGAATATTCGGTTTACTAACTGTACCATCACCCCTGTTGAGACATGGCACTGCCCATGGCTCAACAAAGCTGCATATCTAAATAAATTAGATGGCAATATCGGTTTTCTCTCCTTGGAAGTGTACAGTCCATTCTCAAGAATTACACCTCGTTTTACCCATTTTTGTTTTTCTGCTTTTGTAGTACGCATCTGCATTGTTTTTAACATGTCTAAATCTAAAATCTCAGAGGGTTTAATTCCTCATTCAAAAGTAAAGCCTCTGAGTCTGAGGCTGCTTGCTTTGCAGCTGCATCAGCTTGTGCATTGCCTTTCGAAATCTTATCCTTTTGTTTTGTATGAGCTACACATTTACAAATAGCTACTTTGGTAGGTAACTGAATAGATTCTAATAACTACAAAATAAATTGCGCATGATTAATAGGTTTTCCACTAGATGTTATCATTCGTCTATTTTTCCATTGTTGTGCAAATACATGTACTGTAGAAAAAGCATACTGACTATCAGTATATATGTTTACACACTTGTTTTTTGCTAAAGTACATGCCCGCGTCAAAGCTATCAATTCTGCTGCTTGTGCAGATAAGTTATGTGGTAAGGATTGGGCTTCTAAAATTTCAATCTCTGTAACTACTGCATACCCTATTAGATTCTTTCCTGTAGGACCCCTTCTGCATGAGCCATCCACGTAATATGTCACCTCGGCATTATCCAAGGGCATATCTGTGAGATCTTGTCTAGGCAAAACTAACTGTTCAATTTCCTGCAGGCAGCTGTATGGTGTGCCATCCACAGGAGTTGGAAGCAATGTTGATGGATTTAATGTCATACATTGTTCAATTGTCATATGAGGTTGGCTCAGCAGTATAGTCATACATGAAAGATGTCTAGCAGGAGAAAGGTATGCCACTTTTTCTTGCAGTAAAATTATTGCAACTGCATGAGGCACTCTCAGTGTGAGAGGGTGGAATAACACCACTGAGGCCGAAGCCTGTACTGCCATTGCATACAATGCCATCATATAACCTTTCTGTTATATGATTAATAGAATAAAATGCATTATATACTACTTTGCTTTTAAACTAGCATTTCTCATATATTCAAATACACATTTTTCTAACAATGGGATATGTATGCATCAGATCTTACTGTAAGCCTATTAACTATTGTAATTGATTGCAATATGGAAATACTGAAATAAATAGTTGTATTTCTGGTAGTGCCTTTGGTGTGGAGTCTGCATACATGGTTGGGTGGGCTTTCAAAAGACATGCGTAAATGGGCGTGCCTTCATTGAAGGTTGAATGTCGAGCTGGCACCTTAGCGTTCGTCAAAATCTACTGCCAATCATTAGCGGACCAGAGTTCTGCTATGGCGACCCCTATCCGGGAAAAAGCCGAAAGACAACAACAACATTTCTAGTATCATAGCAGTGCAATTGATTAATGGTACAACAGAGTAAGACATTCCAATCATACCTGGATGTGGCAAAGGTGCATATTTATTTTCCAAATTTATATAGTCATGTGATATGCCAAGTATCTAATTCTCAGTCTTTTATCTTTTATCTCACCCTTTCTCTATTTAAATTTTTTTTTTTTTGGGGGGGGGGTTATTTTATATGCCTTAAAAATATTCCATTGTCATACATTTCTGCTTACAAAAACTGATGTGCAGCACAGAGAGATAGACTGACCACCATGGATCGGCCCTCTATCCCTCTGTAAATTGCAGCATCGACACCCATCACTTCAGGGTCCCAATCTGTCAGTGCTGCTACCACAACCCTGCTTTATCTGCCCCATCTGCATCAGGTAGCTCTGTCCCTGCAGCTGGTGCACTGGTACCCTCCATGAGTAGTACTGGTAGAGTTGTGCTTTTGTCACCTGCCAAGAGCTGACAGGGATGGTGGAAGGTATAATGGAAAGGGGCCTTGGCGCCCACATTGGCTGTGCAAACAAATACTTTGTCACATTGCCAAGATGATGCCACATCAAGTACTGACACAGAAAAGTAAGACAGGAGATAGGGATGGCAGTTCTGAGGATGAGGACTAGATTCTCACTGTTTTCAGGCTTGATGTGGGGTCATCTCTGATGTCCTCTACCTATCTCCAGTCATGGAGTACCCCAAACTTTTGTGTCCATCTCCAGCCATGTCTGTCTTGTTTGCCATGTATTTCTATGTCTGCTTCCTTACCTAACCTTTCTACCTGACCCTCACTTTCCTAAATGTATTCCCCAACATTCTTTTCTCTTTGAAAGAAAAAAAGTAAAAAAAAAATGGGTACCTGTCCCACAAAAAAATAATGACCCATATTTAGTTCTTGACACACCTGATTTGGTACAATTGGCTGTAGAACATTATTCCTTGTTGTCACCTACCCTCTGTGTGGTGACAGTCCACATTCAGCAAATTGTGGTTACATTTTTATATTTGCATTGTGAAGAAGTAGATAGCTATGATTCTCTCCCACTACCTTCCTGCAAATTCCTCTATTCTTTCTCCTCTGCCCCACCCTCCATTTCAGCACTTTCCTATCCACCCCTTTTTCACATATTTAATCTGGTCAAAAATCGAATCACATGCAACACATAAGGCCACCCATAAGAAAGCCTTCATTTTTTTCACTCAACATTTCAGTGGACGTTGGCATCTCGCACCAGTGCTGAGTGATAGTGAATGGCTGTTCATGTGCTATGGCAAAATCTGGTCATTTGTTACCATCACCCACAATAGTCTGTCTCTCCTCACTCAAAAGTGATTAAACGTGCTGTGATATCAGAATACAGAGTAAAGGCAGACTAAAGAAAATCACCGGCAACAGTTGCTCTGACAGCTGTTTGACTATTGGAAGTAGCCAAGTGCAACATCCTCTGTGAAATGTTGATGTAAAACAGTTGCCTTAAGGATTCTGTTCCAGATGTATGGCACATTATTTCTTATTGTGATGTTGTACTTCTATAATATGCTTCATGATGCACATCTTACTTTTTATCCAGTTAAACGTTTGCCAATACACCCATGACCATAAGGAAGATTTAGTAAACCACCCTTATTCTTCTCATGTTTTCATCAACTTTTGCCTGTTCTACAGCTTTTTGATCCCCTAAGCCATCACTTAATGATACAGAACATGATTAATAAATACTGAGGACACACCATAAAGATGTGCATTAATAACTCATAACACCACCTTTGCGTATGTGTCTGTATGTTTATATCCTTACCCCTTCTCTTCCATCCCTTTGGACTGCTTAGTATTCATTAGGCTGAATGATATAAATCTCATCTTATGTCATTTTCAGTCTGCAATTACTTTGTTGAAGAATAAAACCTTCATCTTTCATTGGATGAATAGGCTGTCAATGTCCCCTCAGAGGAGTGATTTTGACACATGAAGTATGGTTTCCTTGGTGGGGTATAGAGATAGCAATCAAGTCTATAATCTTAATTTTTCATCTTACCAGCAGCTGAGCATTAGGTGAAGATCTCACTGACTGTTTTTATGTGTCTTTCCTGTGAATGAGTTGCCTTTGTATCTCTTTAAGCTCCTTCTGTTTGATCAGTTGTTGTCCTCAGTATTTGTGTGAGGTCTGGCAATGAGCAACAGTGGTATGTGATGCAAAATTATGTCTCAGGTGTTATTGCAAAATGCAGTGAATACTTGCTTTACACCACATTGTACACCAAGTTAACTTATGATTTCCCTTGCAGCATGTATCTTATGTAGTAGATATAAAATATAATTTCAGTAGCTATTAAACACAAAATCTGGGCAGACAACATACTCATAATAGTTATTCCTAGGTATTCTTAAAGTCATGATAAAAAGTCACTATAATAATCCCATTCTGACACTCTTTGTAAAATTATCTGCATACTGGAGTAAAACCCTACTTCAACTCTGCTTTTTCATCGAGCAGTGAGAGTTTACAACTTGTGTCACAGAGAAAAATAAGTTGATAGGTGGATTTTCTCCACTAAGTACTATCCAGAGTGCTCTGAACATGCATGCTGCTAAGCCTGTTTGTGATGTAGTCGTCAAACTGAGTTAAAGTTTTTCCCTTTTTTCATCAGCAGAGAAGTCTGTTTGCTTGCAGCGTATCATAGTGCAAATGAGGAAGGAAAACCCAATGTCTCATTTCAAATCGAGCTTTGGGGCTAACATGGAAAGGTCCAATACATATGGAACATATGCAAGCAACATGTTAAGATACAATACATCTGTTGTAAATGGAAGAGAAATCACATAATTTCCTCTGTGATTCTTATTTGTGCAAAGTTACCAGGGAGCACCACTGAACACCACTAAACACTGGTACTTTACATTCTGAGGGCAACGCATCAAAGTATAATCACCCATGCATAAACACTTTGCCAACATCTGTGCAAATACATTTCTCAGAACTGCACTTTAGCAAAAGATTTGAAACAAAAAAATATTGCTACTGAATTATATTACTTCATTATATGGAAATTGCTTAATATACTCATGAAATGCAGTGAACTGTGTGGTTAACTGATCACTTCATTCTGGACAGTTAGTTCTGCACTGCAGCACTGACACAAATGATATACAACCACATGCATCCTTGACCAGATAAATCATCATTTTTTATCCCTTCTGTACTGGAACATTAAGTTTTGTTTGGTATTAAGAGTCTACCTTGACCATGCATGGGCACATACCATTGGTAATATCAGTACCTTGTATTATTGATCATAAAATTGTACTTACTCCATCATATCAACAAATATGGGTTTGCAAAAAACATTCAACAATACAATATCTTCTCTGACACAGAATGAAAATCTAATCCTATCTATACTGCACTGTCACAGTATAAAAGTCAAACTTCCGCAGTGGAGCTTGCATAAGTACTGTGTCATCTACATTGTGTGAATACACAGGGAGGGTGTTCTAATCTCAAAGAAGTCAACTTGTCTGTGTATAAGTTCATGCAAATATGATCTTAACTACTGCTGTCCTCAATAAAATAATAACCTTAGTTAATTATATAATGTAGGGTGAGTCCACATCAGTGTCCGACCTTTTTCCCAACATGATCTTCTCTGCAACACAACTCTGATGCCATTCTCTATAAAGTGCACTCTCAAACTATAAAATTCAGACTTCTGCGGTGGTGCTTGAGTTAAGTACTGTTTTCCTTAGATTCCAAAGCTAGATAGGTAAGGTGTTGTAGTCTCATTGCACTCAGCCCTTATGTGTGTATATGCAGGTGAGAAAATATGGAGTTAACTACTGCTGGCCACAGCAAATTAGTAGCCTGAAATTAATTTTACACTGTGGGATGAGTCCAAATGACTGTCAGACATTTCTCACAAAATCATCTTCTCTGCAACACCACACTGATGTCATCCTCTATAAAGTGCACTCTCAAGCTATAAAAGTCAGACTTCTGCAGTGGCACTTACATTAAGTGTTGTGTTCTCTAGGTTGTATAAATAGATAGGTAGAGGGTTCTAATTTCACAACATTTAACTTGTGTGTATTATAGTGGATCCATGGCTTCATGGGGGGGATTAATTCAGGTGTGCTAATTTGACAAATGCTTGTGAGAAACATTTACATGATCAGATCAATCTCACAACACACTGATAAGGTCATTATATTATTAATGCACTCTCACACCAATAAACTACAGCCTCTCCTGTGGCATGTTTATGTAATACATGTGTTTGTAGATTGTGTCAGAAGAAAAGCAGGGAGTTTAAATGCAGCAGTGAGACTCTCCTTACTGTGTGTGAGTGATTTTATTTGGATGCAGGGATGCATGAGTGTGTCACACCTCTGAGTATTTGCAGCATTTAGAATTCTACATAGCTGTAGAAGACATTTTTGCACACGCATCTCCTTTGCATGACACAGCTGATGTCATCTTTTCAGAGGGTCAGTGTGGCTCACATGCAGTTAGATTTACCCTGTGGCATGTGCATATAACACATTTCTGTATAGATTTTTTCAGTACATTTCTAGGAAATTCAAATACAGGAATGACTGTGAGTGTGTGTTTCTTTCTTTTACTCTGTAGAATAAACTGCAAATACATATATGAGGTGTAGTTATGCAGGGTGTTGTGCTGTATAACCATTATATAGCAGAAACATAAAGGTAATGCACAATGATGATGTCATATATTGAAATGTGACAGTTGTTAAATCTGTAGTTATGCTTGTGTTTTAGCAAACTTTCATTAGCCTGAGAATTCAACTATATTTCATATACCAATTTCACAACAGACAGTGTACATGTTCTTAACAGTGTGGTCACCTGCATGTGCTATGTTCATGTTTAGATGTTGTTTCCTGTTACAGGGGTCTAGTCTACATTTGCATTGAAAAGGTTGTATTGAAGACTGATGGTGTCATTTGAATAGATTGTCATTCCAGCACAATAGTAGTAAAACAACTCCTTGGGGCTGAGGCCATGAGATGATGTAATGTACGATATTGCCTAAGCAAGGCAGGTATTCTAGTATGAGATTACATCAACACACTACAAAATTGTTATTCTGCCATCACAGTCACAACAGCAGGGGACTACAGGCATGTTTTCTTATACCTAGCATCAGGCAATATTGTCTGACATATAGTAAGATTCTTTCTAAGTAATTACAGGTACACATATTCCTTTATTCATGCACATGATGTAATGCTTTCACATAACCACAGATATGACAATTGGTGATACACTTATACCAGAGCACATTCAGTGATCACACCATGATGTTAATTTTCTCAATGCTTAGGCAAATGGTCCAAGTCAGCATTGATTGACTGTGTCCTTAACTCTTCTGTTAAGAAGGACATCCCCCCAAATATATTTTGTATGCATAGCATGACAGAGGCCTCCCCCATCAATTTTAAAAGAAAAAAAAATATGGGTAAATAAAGTACAACTGAATTACTTTACAAAGCTGGAGTTCCACAGCTATGAAAACAGTCCCACTGTGGCAAATTTGATAACTAGCCAAATTGTTATTTGGAGGAGTTGAAAAGCTTAATGTTCAATTTTAACATAGGGTTTAATTTTGTGTGAGCATACTGATGTCATGCATCAACCATTACATCACGCCATTCTTATCCCTTGATATGTTGCATGAACACATGTGAACCTAGCCTTGGATTTCATGGCAGTAGACATTTGTTCTGTCAATATCATATTGAGACTGCTACTTTGACACATGCATTGAGTACTATGGTATACATGAGTGTGCTCCAGTTCTTGGGTGGTATGTATACAGACATACAGGGAAACCTTCCTTGATGACAGAATATTGATTTAGGACTGATCACAACTGTGTGCACATGAACATATTAATTTAATTGTCATCAGTCTGACATGGTGATATGGCACTCTTTATCAGGAATTCCTTCTTAATTCACACATTAATTTGTTTGTGACAACACCCATTGCAACATCCTGTGGCAGAAGCCGATAATGCATAGTTCTGGGGAACAGACTGCATCGTAGTGTGGTGTTTGCATCTTTTCTTATCTGTTTGCACACTAGCTCTGTCAGGCCAGAGTGCCTTACTCAGGGGTATTACATATGTCATACTCTGCTCCCACATTTGTAACACCACACACAGCTAATTATGGGATGCTTAGCCTTTGGAATATTAAAATGCATAAGTCCCTTCCAGAGTGATCCTCCTTGTGCATGTGTTATCCTCATTGCTGTGGTGCACACAATTAATATACAGTTCATGTTTAAAATGGACTGGATCGATTTGATCCTTGCAAAAGGATGTTGCAGCTTCTATGCCATTCCTATTTTCCAACATGTTATATTGATGAAATGCACACTGTGCAAATATCCCAAACTGTATGTACTGTCCTTACAAACTATCATCTCAGCTCAGCATGTTAATGACATTCATGTGTCATTTAATTTCCCCTCATTACAATGTTAATTTGTGTAACTGTCACATCCTACAATATCACATCTGCTTTTATTTCCCTTTATTTGCTCAGAAAGTGACTACAATTAATTATTATGACATATGTATTGCAAAATGTTATTATTACAAAATTGTCTTTTGTGACATTAGCACCTTCAAATCAAGTATGTCACTAGAATTTGAACATTTACCCTCCCATCTTACATATTTCTGTATACATCTCTTTGATTTCTGTGCACATTGTCCTCAAAACACTCTTCCGATTTTGTAACCCTTGATTTGTAGTTGCCCTTGCCATTTTCCCTCCCCCTTACTTACTTCTGTATTCATGTGTGTGATTTATGTGCACAGTATACTCAGTATGCTTTCCCTGCCTGGCACAGTTGGCATTATTTACTCTGTGTAGCTCTTTGTGCTGTCCACATGCACATTTCACAGGTTTACCCATAGTCAAGCTGGTTTATTTACAGTGTGTGTGCTCATACTGCTCAACAGGTTTTCCTGGACACCAACACAATTACTAGCCACAAAAACTTACTTGTATTCATATAAGTATGATGAGCACATGCAAATGTGATTAGTGCCTCAGCTGCTCATCACACTAACATGTAAATATCACATAGGCATTGAAAGAAGCGTAAATGCTTGTTCATGCATCCCACAGATACATATATGAATGAGATAGCATAGTGTGACAAAAAGGGATAAAGTGAGGAGAAAACAGTACTTGCCTTCTTGATATTTTACAGTACCAGTCCCATGATGAGATGTCAGTGTTTTTTAGTAATGATGTTTTGAGCATTGGTCTACTAGCCAGTGATGAACAGTATCCTTTATGTGAATTTTTATATAGACAGTGAATAAGCATGGTTAAATGGAGGAATGAAAAAATGTGAAGTCACAATAGAAAGCCAGAAAGATACAGAGGAAGCATACAAAGTGCACACAGACACCGTGGGCTAAGACTGATATAAAGATGCTATTGCAGTGAGGCAGAGATTTTTCTTCCTAAGGGCTCTTAGCCCTTTTGTCTTCTGATATCACCATTTCTCTGAATGTGACTTCCCTTTTTTCCCACCACCTCCAGACTGCTCATACCGCAATTTGCCTTGTAAGGGATCCCATCATCTGCACTGCATATTTACTCTTTAGCTCTTCTCATTTAGTTAACCCAGAGATCACAGTCATCCAGGCAGCTATAGGATATGAAGGGTTACTTCCTAGTCTGTGAGTTGACACTTGTGACATCCTGACATCCATGAACTCCCACAGTATTGACTCTACCATTTACATGCTCTCATGTGCCTGCCTAGTGCAGCTACTGTGCTATACACAGCTGGATGGGTTCAAACATGTTACCCAATTACTGCATACTATACCTCCTGCCCCTACAAATCTTTAGTCACACAGTGAGCTAGGCTATCTGTCTCCCCATAATGAATGTAGGCGAGGGGGCTGCTCCCTGCCAACCTTCACTGCTGTTGGCCCTAGCATTAAGGTAAGCCTGCATTATTGTCAAGGATGTATATTTCTGCATCACTGCACCAGTTATGATGCAGAGATCTTAACCTTTACCACTGTGATTCAAACTTGAGCAATTACAAATGAGTAGAAAGACCTTTGGACTAACACAGTTTGGTCATGTTTGCATATGCTGGCTTCTAATGCTCTCTACTTCTACTTTAAGGTTTTATGTCAAATTAAATTTACTCATGCTGTGTATAGAGGTGCCTTTTGCATGTTTTACAATATAGATGAAAATCCATATGTTAGTTATAATACAAATCAAGGTTGTATGCCACTGGGTTTAAATGCATTGCTTTTAATTTTAAGTGTTTGAACTCTGGGTTGCCCACATCTAAAAGGCTGCATTCTTTTATGACTTCTTGTAAAACATAGTTTCAAAACCAGCAGGATACACTTAGTCACTTTGGTTGTTTGCTCTGCTATTAATAGCGCTTGTTCTTGAAAAATCTCAGCTGCTTTCATATTCTGTGATGTCAGCCATCACAGTATTTGACTGATGACTTCTTGCTCATTTCATCTGTGGCAACAGTTCCTTCTAAACATTTAATCTAACAGTACTCTTTCTTAACTAAAGTAGGGGCCTGTCTTTCATTTTACAAGCTCCAGCTGTGCTTTGAGTTAGTCTGATCTATTAGTTATATTATTATGTTGTGTTTTGATATGATGTACTTGAGAACTTCTGATATCTGTTTACTCAGCAATTCAGAAGTACTTTGGACATACCCTCTGCCTTTTATTACTTCCTGGAACAAACTGTATAAGTGTTCACAAAGAGAATTACTGAATCATATATTTTCTCCATGCATGACTCACAAGCTTAATATATGTTTCCTACTGCAGTGCTACTGAAAATATTTTGAAATGTAGTATGAAATGAAACTTTATTAGTAACAGAGTGAAGTTGCTGGAATGAAAGAAAGTCACTGCATTAAATGACAAACTTGGAGCATTATAAGAGCATATCCATAGAAGACTTTGAATTTGACAAGTAAGAATGAAAAGTTCTTCACAGCAACACCAATATACCAAGTTCAAGGGCAGCAAGAAGTTATACATGGAAAGCCTTAATCTGTTATTGTGCTCTTTCATTACACATCTGCTGGTTACTTGGAGAAAAGAAGTGGTCTACATTTTTATTCACTGAAATACACATGTGGACTGGTGATAGAAAATCATTCAGTTGTGTCACTGTTAGAAATAAGAATGTCTTATCCTATTCCTTTCCATATCAACCATTCTTTACACTCTCGAGGGCAGTTGGTTACAAATTGATTGATATCTTCTAGAAGAATCCAGTACTAAGCAACTGCATCTCACAATTTTTTCTGGTTCATCTCATCAGCATGCACATAATTGTCCTCCTTCTGTGCTGCTTAGATTCCAATTAACTCATTACATTTGAGTGTCCCCTCCAGGTGCATCTGCAGTTAACTCCTAATGACACCTGTAAGCGTCAAATATTGCTTGTTCATATTTGCATCAATAATTCCAAAACCGTGCTATGTACAAGGTTTAAAAGATCTCATTTTAAAGCTTACACAATGTCAAACTCAACCGCATTAATATTTGACCTTTGTCTAGGCAAGTAAATAGAAATTAACCGTTGTTTTTATGATATTAATTTATATAAATATAATTTTCACGTTTCTAAATATCTCAACAACCAAGTAACACAGACAGAATTGCTTAGCCTTGTTTGAAAGCTGTAGGAAAAGAGAATCTCTGATTGCTAAAGTGCACTACCAAACACAAACCCAAAATCAAATTAATAAAAAACTGGGTGCATACCATGGTAGAAGACAAAAGCTTTAATAAAACAAAGATGCTAAAACAAAGGTAAGTGCTTTCACTACCATCCAAGTTGCTTCATCAGACCTAATTAAAGCAGCTATTCCTTCACTTAAATACAAACAGCAATCGAAAACCCAGAACTAAGGATTATACCCTTAGATGCTGATAAGTTTCCAGGCATCAATGAATGTGTATCCCTGAAACCCCATTTAAAATCCCACCTTTTAAAACATTGAAGTATGACCGTTTTAACTTTTGTATGTATTTATTTATTTCATTTTTAAGGATTATTATGACTATAGTACATTTTTTATTTAACTGTTTGTGAAGAAACAATGTTTCATATGTATGGTCACTATAACTTTAAGAAATGGGTGGTGTACTTCAGGGTTTTGTCTTCTACCGTGGTGTGCACCCAGTGTTTTATTAATTTTATTTTATTTTATTTTATTAATTTGACCTTGTATGAAAGGTCTCAGCGAGATGAATAAAATGCTTCTGACAGTATGTGTATAAGTTGAGTAGTTGCTGAGATATTGTTAAGTTGTTTACAAAATATTACAAATGTAATAGTTACTGTGTTTACTGTGATTTATAAAATGCAGTTGAAGACTTAGAGTCTTAAGAATACTAACATTATAAAAACATTTTGTGCTGAAGAGTTTGCCATTCATACTTCTTTCATAACCTCTGTGCTTCCAGAGATATGAACATTTGTTTGAAATGTGAGGATGTAATTCAATTCTGTCAAAAGGCTTTGGTTCCATCCATTGGAAATTACAGTGCAAACTTCCTGAACTCCAGTAGAGGGGAATGAGTTAATTATAAGAGACATTTAAATGGTCAGAAGTATAGAAATATAGATTTTGCGAGCAGTTAATGTACACTTAGACCACCCAATATGGCCACTCACTTGCCTAGAAAATATGCACTAAATTCTTGTTATCCCATAGTGTAATCATTCTCATTCTTGACTACAATTATCATATGCATGTCCAAAATATTTGATTTTTGTTTGCGTTTTTTGCTCCCATATATTAATCATTGTGCTTGTTTGGTACAACAATCATCTTATCTTTCAAAAATGCTTAATTACACTATTCTTAGAACTACATACACAATAACAAATTCAAATTATAGTCTTTTCTTTGGGCACATCTTTCTAAACATTTTCACCCAAAATAAAGTGTCATGAGGCACTTTGCAGGTCCCAAACATCTCCTCCTTTTTTATTTCATTTCACATTAAATTTATCATTCATTTGTAGATGTTGAGACAGAGATTGCATAGAAATTCTGTGTGTGTTCATATCTCATAAAGGATGTCACAAGATGTACAGCTCGTGATAACCTTTTAGCATTCAGATCATGAGCGGACAGATGATCTGCTGTGGCGACCCCTAACCGGGAAAAGCCGAAAGAAGAAGAAGAAGACAGAGCTAACATGGTGCTGTTACACAAAGAAGTGCATCCCCATTTCAAGACATTTCGGAGGCTGTGCTACATGTTAATGATGCAGTTTAGGGAAGAGGTGAATACTAATTAGCCATGTGCTTCTGCCACAGAACTGTGTCCAAGAAGGTATCTATATGCTGTGTGTGTGTGTGTGTGTGTGTGTGTGTGTGTGTGTGTGTGTGTGTGTGTGTGTGTGTGTGTGTGTGTGTGTGCATAGAATGAATGCATGTGATGTGTATGTTTTTGTGGGGGTTGGGTTGGCATGGCTGCCATAGTTCCACACAGCTCTCTAGACTAATGAGCAGAGCCTGAAATGTTGGGTGAGGAGACCACTACAGACAAGCAATGACTCCAGAAGGTTGTTCCTGAGTGACAGTTAAAATGGGAATGGGGGAAGAGGGTGGAAGGAACCATTAGACACCAAGGATAATTTTTTCATTCAAGTGTTTAAGGGTCCATAAATGTAATAGCAATCAAGGATGGGAACCACTAGACAACGGGGATAATTATTTACTAATATGTGTGTCAGGGGGAAGCGCTGGATACCAAGGATGTAGATTTGCTTCCTGTGCCTTAACAGCACTTACACATCACAAGAAATAGGAAGAAATCACTGGACACCAGATTGAACTTATAACATAATACAGAATATGACATGGGAAACTGCAATGTCTAGCACTTATGATTGACAGAAGTCTTTCATGATTTATGTGGGCAGCAGAAGGAGACATCATGAACATTCATAAAACACAGGGACAGGTATGAGATAATGAACTGGGGAAGATTTTTCCTTCTTTCATTATGTGGCTGTCGGTTAACTGAAATTCAGAGTAATGCAGATTAGCCCATAATGAGGGCTTACTACATTGCAGTTAATGTGCCTTTGTATCAGAAATCACCACCTCATGGCTGTTTTATGGCCCATGGTGGGTTTCTTAATGAATCCTTGAGGAAGTCTTTTGTCTTCATTTTTATATATCCCTCTGTAAAAGTATTAAGTGGAACCATTCCTAAAATGCTAATTTTCTATTCTTGACATGCTGATTATTGAAGCATTTCATTGAACATCTCTGTTCATTTCTTTTTTTTTTTTCTTTCTTACTGTCTAACCAACTGTAAGGTTCTTTTTATCTTGTATGATTTTGCTAACTTTTCCTCAGCCTTTGATATAGTAATTATGCTACCTGTTTCATTTAGCTTTAACTAGGGTAGACACCTATCCATTTTTTCTAGACTGTTTGCAAATTAAACTCATTGTTCTGTAGTCCAGAAAAAAACTATGCAAACTCTGGTATTCTGTTTAAAAAAAAAAGTATCTGAGTTTGTTAAGTCAGTGGATTTACTATGCTTTTTTACAGAAAAGCATAGTAAATTGGCAGAAAGCAGGCATCAGGAATGGAAAAAGAGGTTTTTCCCCATCAGCTGATGTCATGAAGATGTCACAGAATAGGCGGAACATGAGCAGAAGATGGGGCAGAGATGAGCGGGATTATGGGTGATGTGAGAGGTGTGGCCTTGGTCTGGTTTTAGCCACAATGAAAGGTGGCAACCCTAGATTTAATTGGTATCTGTATAGCACTTCACTGAGGGCCTTAAGATTTTTTCTAAGTTTTATGTACTCATTTTAGAGAATATCTCTTGCCTGTTTAATAACAGGGTTAATGTTCATCCTTATATTTTCTAACATCACTGTTGGCGGCCAGTAAACCATGTTGAACAGCATGATCACACACAGTAAACAAACAGGCATGTCTATGGGCAAATCTGTTAAGTGTGCTTGAACAGACAGCCCAAAGAACTATATAAGGGAAACAGTGCATGCTGTACACAGGCAGGGAAAGTGTACTGAGTGTACTGTACACATAAATGAAATACACAAATGCAGAAATAAGTAAGAGGAGATGTGAAAAGACAAAGGCAAAAAGAATACACTGGCTACCAGACAGGTAAACTGTAGTAAGGACAATGTACACAGAAATCAAAAAGAGATGTATATAGAATTTTGTAAGAGTGGAGGGTAAATGTTCAAGTTCTAGTACAATAATTGATGTGAAGGTGCTTATGTCTCAAAGACAATTGTGTAATTAATAAAATTTTACAATACCTATGTCAGAATAAATAATGGTGGTCACAGTTCCTGAGCAAATGTAGGCAAATAAAAGCAGACATTATATTGTAGGATGTGACAATTACGCAAATTCACAATGTAACAGAGGGGAATTACATGACATATGAATGACATTGACATGCTGTGTTAAGATGATGGTTCACAAGGACAGTATATACATAATGGAATATTTACACAGTGTGCATTTCATCAATATATTATGTTGAAAAATAGGAATGGCTCAGAAGCCATGATCTCCTTTTCCAAGAATCAGACATATGCCTTCAATGTCAATGCTGACATGTGTATTAACTGTGTATGCCACAGAAAAATGCCTAACACATGTATGAGAAGGATCATCCTCAAAGGGAAGTATGCACCTTAGTATCCTAATGGCTATGCATCCCATATGTAGGTGTGTGTGGTGTCACAAATATGGGGCAGAGTGTGACATACATAATACACTTGCAAATGATACTCCTGCCTGATACAGCTATTGTGCCAATAGATAAGAACAGATGAAAACTTCACACCATGATGCAATGTATTCCCCAGAGCCATGTATTTTTGGCATCTACCACAGGAGGTAGAAATGGGTATTGTGACAACAAATTAAATTAAAGCTTGAATTAAGAAAGGATCCCTGAGAATGAATGTCATATCAGCATGTCAGACTGATGACAATTAAATGAGTATGCTTATGTGCACCCAGTTGTGATTAGTCCTATATCAATGTTCCATGGACAAGGAATGTTTCTCTGTATGTCTGTATACATACCACCCAAGAACTGGAGCACACTCATGTATACCACAGTACTGAATGCATGTGCCAAGATGGAATTCTCACCATTACAATGACAGAACAAATCTGTACTTTCATGAAATCCCTAGCTATATTCACACATGTTCATGTAACATATCAAAGGACAAGACTGAAGTGATGTAATATTTGTTGTGTGATGTCAGTACCAAAGCTAGAACTGAACATCAAGCTGTACAACCCCTCCAGATAACAAGATGACTATTAATCACATTCACCACAGTGGAACTATTGTCAAAGCTGTTGAACTTCTATGTATGTTGTCATTCAATCAGCTGTACTTTATCTGTCCATAAATTTTATCTGATAAACGTTGATGGAGGAGGCCTTTGTCACTCTGTACATACAAGGTATAATTGGACTGGATATCTCTCCTGCAGAACAGTTAAGGACACAAATGCATACAGTTGTTCAATGCTGGTTTGGAGCACTTGCTGAACAGTTGATAAAAACAATACTATAGCTTGATCAAGGTATGTGTCATTGTACAAGTGCATTGCAAATTTTAATATTTGTGGTCAAGTGAAAGCATTACATCTTGTGTATGCATCAAAAAATATGTGCCCTATAATTACTTAGAAAGATTCTTGCAGTATGTCAGACAACATTGCCTGATGCTAAGTATACCCAAGCACACCTGTGGATCCCTGCTTTTGTCACTGTGAGGGCAGAACAGCAATTATGCACTATGTGGATATAATCTTGTACTGGAACACATGCCTTACCTTGTATAAGGCATAAATTATATCTCGTGTCCTCAGTCCTGAGGAGGTTTTTCACTACAGCTCTGATGGAATGACAATCTATTCAAATGAGAGCTTCAGTCTTTTTTTAATTTCTCCAAATCTTTTGGGTTTCTAATACCATGATGGAAATCATTCTTAAGTCAAAGTAGGATTAAAGTTCATGAAATTAGTATTGTTTCAATCTTTGATGTCACCCAAAAGTACTCTTTACTTACAGCACCTACAATGTGCCCAGTAATGACTCCTTCTGCAATTCATATATAGTTACATGTACTGCTAACATATCTAAATACAATTGTAGATTATTTTTTATATGACCCGTTGCTCCTACTACTATTGGAACTCCAGGGTACCTTTCTTCCACATTGCTCTCATTTCTGCCTGCAGATCATGATATTTTATGACTTTGTGTCTCTCTCTGTATGCAAGACACTTTAGTCACTGGGTGTAGTGATTTCAATTATCAATGCTACTTTTTATCTTCTTTTCTTGGACCACTATATCTGGTTTTCTCGCATCTATTTTTTGAACTATTGGTAATGAGTGATCCCATGTGATGTAGACTGCATCACGTTCTATGATGATTTGTGGTTCATGTTTCCAGCTTCCAGTTTGTCAACCACTTCATTACTATAATGTTTGTATAATCCTCAGTGCAACAGTCTTGCCACACTATTGAGCCTTTCGGAATGCAATCCTTCTGCCATTAGTATGGCACAACAAGCAACAAGGTGTGCGACTGTTTCCAACTCTGTTTTACAGAACCTATATTTGTCTGTTTCTCACACATGTTCAATGGACTTTGTAAACTATTGTGTGCATAGTCCACTATCTTGGAGCACCAGTATTAACCTTCCATCTTTTGGTTTGAATTCACCTCTCTTAACCATTCCTGCATTCGATCCTGATCAACATGAGGTTCTTCCAGAAGTTTTCTATACTTGCAACTATATTTATGCATTTTCCACATTTCTTGCCTTCTAATCTGATCCTTCAGTTTATATTCATTCTTTTGTTTTTTTTTTTTTTTTGCACATTCAGTTGCCACCTGATTTTTATCTACTTCTGGTTTGATTTTCATTCTAGCTTGACGCCAATATGCTTCTGCTAGACTAAGCAGGGAAGTCATCTTAGATTTATTCTCCTCATGTTTCAAAATTTTCACTATGTTTGGGTCTTGTGAGGTCAGCAGATCAGTCCGACTGTTGCAGATCTATACATGCAATCAGTTTCAAGAAGGCCCATAACTCCTTCGGAATGAGGAATATACAATCTTGGTCTGCACTGGTTTTTATAAATCTTATGATGAACAAGAAACATCCTTCTTGTTTTCCTGTCTAATCTATCCAACACATTTTTGGGTCAGTCAGTCACTCGAAAACTATAAGTTAGGTCAGGAAGTGTAAATTGATTTATAGCCTGAATTTTGTTCCTAGATGTCAACACTGTTTTCAGGATTAATTTAACTCTTCTAATATATTCCTTACTAAGTTTTATTCACATTTGTTTATGTTTTATTGCTGATCCTTCATCAACTCCCAAATATTTATACACTTCCTCTTGCTCAAGTTCTTTTATATCACATTCTTGTCCCAAAATGATTGTTTCTCGGTGCTGCAGCTTTCCTGCTTTAAAGGTTCTTTTCACATTTATCAAGACCAAATGACATTCTTATATAATATGAGAAAAGTTTTAACTACTTGCAGTTGTGCTTTCAGTTCCTCGTCTGAAGAGCTATACAGTTATAAATCATTGACAAAGAGTAGATGAGACGTCTTTACACATTGTTGTTTTCTAGGAGCTAAATTATAACCATGGCCTAATTTGTTAAGTAGGCAGCTTAATGGGTTAAAGGCAAGAAAGAATTGCAGCAGTGACAGAGTGTCACCCTGGAATATCCCCCTTTTAATTTTTATCCCTGGAATAATAATTTGTCCTTTATCATGGCTTAATTCCAAAGTGGTCTGCCACTGTTTCATGGTTACTGTAATGTAATTGATCAGTGTAGGGTGTATCTTATATATTTTGAAGCACATTTTATCCATAAATGTGGGATACTATCAAATGCCTATTTGTAGTCAATCCATACCATACTTAGGTTCTTCCCCTTTTTACAGTTCTCTCTTATGATTGTATTTACCAACAGATGATTTCAACAATTGGCTAAGCTTCTGGTGTCATTCAAAGGGGATTCAGTATCTGTCAGCCTGGAATGACATGCTCGACAAGCCACACTGCTTCGCTAGAGGTGGCTTGCACCTGTCACCCTTAGGCTTTCGAATACCGGCCAAGGCTCTTGCCACCCCCGTAGTGCCATTTTTAGTGAAGGCTAAAAAAACAAACCCACTGCCGTAAATAGCACAAGTAACAAAAAACTGAGGGTAATGCTACTCAATGCCAGAAGTCTAAACCTTGAAATGCACACACACTCGAGGCACTCCTCAGTATGGAGAAAATCGATATATGTGCAGTAACAGAAACCTGGTTTAAGGATACAGAGAGCACCCCAGCACTACCAGGCTACAACTCATATAATACATTTCGACCACAAAACCCAGACCAAAATACAAAAGGCAGGGGAGTATCCAAATTCATCAAGGATACCCACACCTCCAGGTTAGTGGCACAGCACAATGATTCAAAGATCATCCACATGCAACTAACAATGGGCAAGACTGCTATTCAAATCATAACTTGCTACAGATCACCCACCATGTCCCAGGACCCCCACTCCGCATTTATGGAAACACTGGGAAACATAAAGGTCCTACCAAACACCCTGATATTGGGTGATTTCAATTACCCAAACATTAAATGGGAGAGCTACTCAAGTACAAACTCCCTTGCCCAACATTTCCTAGAATTTATAAACTCAAACACTCTGGATCAACTGGTCAACACCCCCACAAGAGGTAACAACATATTGTACCTGGTCATCACCAACATGGGCAACCAGTATTCCACACCGGAGGTCAACCCCTTGCTGGTTAGATCTGACCATAAACTAATCACTCTGGATATCCACATTCCACCACCACCCCTGGTCAAAGAAACCACAGTAAAAAACTTTTCAAAAGCAAACTTCACATTACTTAAGACCAAGGTGGGAAGTTTCAAAGCCCTCATGCTAAAGGATGATGTTGTCCATGCTGCAAAGTCCTTCACTAATGCACTCTACAGGCATCTACAAGAATGCATGGATTATGCTATCCCAAATAAAACCAAGACTCACTCCTCCAAGAAAAGGAAACCAGTCTGGTCGAACCCTGCCATAAACAAGCTATACAATAGAAAGAGGAAACTAGTACAGAAAAGAGTAAAATCCCAAGAAGGGAAGACATCCCTGATCAGTATCAATAAGAAACTACGTTCCTTCATAAAATCAACCAAGGCTAGCTTCAAAAGAAAAATTGTTATGGACTCCAAAGATAACAAGGCATTCTTTAGTTATGTCAAGAATCTAAGTGACAATTCTCAGATCTGTTCAGACTTAGTGCAGAATGGCACAAAATACACTGAACCAACCAATATAGCCAACATCCTGGCAGACAGGTTCAGTGCAAACCGCACCCCCCCTCTCACCCCCAAAATGGCCCATAACTATACCAGAAGAATGTAGTGCTCCTGAAATCACAGGCACTCAGGTTAAAACAGACCTCTCCAAAGCCAAAAACACAGCATCAATGGGAAAGGACGGTGTCCCAGGCAGTGTCCTACATGAGCTCAAAGATGAACTAACCCCTCACCTAAACACACTGTTTAAACTCAGCCTCTCCACAGGCTACGTGCCCACAGAGTGGTGCACAGCAATGGTTATTCCACTCCACAAAGGTGGAGCCACAATGGACCCCAGGAACTATCGCTCTATAAGCCTGACTAGCTTGGGCTGCAAAGCTATGGAGTGCATCATCATGGATCTCATTAACAGAAACATTGGAAACCTCCAAACACTGGACCCTACCCAGTTCGGCTTTGTTAAGGGCAGATCATGCCTCCTAAACCTGGTGGACTTCTTTGAGACAGTTACCAAGGCTATAGATGAGGGAAAGGTGGTCCACACAGCCTACCTAGACCTCAAAAAGGCCTTCAACACCATTCCCCACTCAGCTATTATAGACAAGCTCACCAGCCTGAACATTAACCCCTACATTATGAGATGGGTTGCCAACTGCCTCAGTGACACAACCCACATGGTAAGAGTTGTGGGAGGTATGTCTGACTCTAAACTGGTTGCAAGTGGGGTTCCCCAGGGCTCAGTCCTAGGACCCCTCCTGTTTGGCATATACTTCTCAGAGGTACAGACAAGCACAGGAGGACTATGGCTGACCAAGTTCGCAGACAACTGCAAACTAGGGGCTATAATTGACTCTCCGGCTGACACAGCCATCCTCCAAAAGGGTCTCACTGAGGCAGATATCTGGTGTCAAAACCATGGCCTCAAGCTAAATGCCAAAAAGTGCATAGTCATCCCCTTTGGAAAAAACAAAGTACCCACAAACTGCCACATAGGTGGTAGCCCCCTAAATACAGAAGACGTAATAAGGGATCTGGGACCCAAGTAGATAGTAACCGCTCCTTTGATAATCACATTGCCAAAGTGGTTAGAAAATCATTCTATGTGGCCCACCTAATCACAAAAGGGTTTGCATCCAGATCTAAAGAGGTCATTGAGCCCCTCTACACATCACTCATCAGACCCATCATAGAGTACAACGCCCCATTTGGGATGTACCTTACAAGACACCTGCAACAACTGGAAAGACCACAGAAGTACCTCACCATAAAGATCACTGGCCTCAAGCAGATGCCCTATGCAGCACGACTGAAGAAACTCCAGCTGTACTCAGTTGCATACCGCCTACTCAGAGGTGATCTCTGCCTGACCTACAAGGCCATGTTCAACCCAGAATTGATGGACATGCTCCACCTAAAGAAAACCATATCCCTTTGAGCCAAACGCTCCAGGGATCTAAACCTCACCACAACAATAAATAGGACATGCTGGAGGGATAGATTCCTGTCCCAGAGTCTTCCCATACTCTGGAACAAGATTCCAATCTATATTAGGCAGAGCTCCTTGCTAACCCTCTTCAAGAGAAACCTTGACAAGTAGATAAGAAACAGAAAATTTACCCCAGGGATCACTTCAATGGCTCTGCTGGACAGAGGCACAGGGAACTAATCTAAGGGGGGTGGCAAAAGCCAACACATTCCGGCTAGGCTTATAAATGTCTTTGGGCAGATAGCCTAGTACCTACCTATGAACCTATGAACCTATGATCCTTTGTTTCATATGACTTTCTTTTATTACCATTTTGTTCTATTGCCATGAATTAATTTTCTTCTAAATGACTATAAAGTCTGTTGGTATCAGTTCCGGTGTATAGCTTATATGGCTTAGGAAGGCAAGTTGTCGGTCTGTAATTTTTAAGATAACTTTCAGGTTCACTTTTAAGTAGGAGCATTGTTTTTCCTGTTGTTAACCAGGTTGGTGTCTGTTTGGGGTGTGCATATAAATAGTTATGCAGTGTTAAATGATGATTCACGGTATACCCCTGTTTCTATTCACGAAATTCACATTTCTTACAAAAAAATTGATTTAGCTATTAAGGATCTATTTGATCAGGGAGTCATTAATTACAGTGTATATAGTTACTTAGAAAATGAGAACCCGAGGGTACCTTCTATTTTTGGGGTATCCAAGATTCATAAGGACATCACAGATCCACCCTTAAGGCCTATTGTAGCTGCCCAGGGATCAAAGATTTCACCCCTTTCAAAATTTCTGGACTGGAAATTCAAACTTCTGTGGCCTAGGGAACATTATTTACTCAAGGATTCCTGAGAATTTTTAAGCAAAATTATGCCGGAGTTTAATGTACCCAATTTACGGTTTCTTACAATAGATGTGGTTGATCTTTTTTCAGTTATACCTCATGAGATGGGATTACTTTGGCTTGAAGAGGCTCTTAGGGAGTGCCCCAGGATTGATGAGAATGACATTTTTTAATTCTGGAGTTGGCAGATCTAGTATTACACAACAATTTTATTTACTTTTCTGGTGAATATTTTAAACAAACCTCTGGAGTTGCTATGGGTGCCAATTGTGCACCCACTTATGCTGACATTATTTTATCAGTTTGGGAAAAGAAATATGTAACAAACAGCGAATACAAGAACAACTGGATATTTTATTCAAGGTTCCTGGACGACATCTGTATTTTTTGGACAGGGCCAAATGATGTTATAGTGGATTTTATGAATTATTTAAACTCCACTACCAGTTTTTTGACCTTTACTTATCAAATACATTCAGGAATGGTTCACTATTTAGATGTGTCCCTTAGCATCCATGAAGAAGGTTTTAAATCTACCATCCACAGAAAATTCACTTTTTCCAACAGTTATATCCACTACAAAAGTTCACATCCTAGACACCAAAAAAAAGGTATTGTCAAGGATCAGTTTGTCAGGGCATCCCGTATGACATCTAATGAAATTGACTATCAATCAGAATGTTTCAGACTTACTGAGATGTTTCAAAACAGGGGTTACCCTGAGGAATTTAATAACCACATCTGTCAAGAGGTCTATGAAGGCAGAAACAATAAATATCAACCTATTTTGGGTACAGAACAACTGGAAAAAACTCTAGGGCCAAAAGATTCCCAGATAAAGTTCAACAAAGCCTTTATTACTGAGTATAGTGCCAACTCTGGCACTATTAGAAACATCATTGAACGTGAATGGGATATTTTCAGAGACATTACAGATCTCAGTAATTTAAAAGGAAAGAATGTTAAGACCGTATTTCGAAAGGGGAATAATATCAAAAATTTATTAGAGTATGAATCCAATCCAAACACATTTTCTAACAAGCGTAAGGGTACATATAAGTGTGGTACATGCCCACAATGTAAATACATCTCTCATACGGATAAAATACTTCTTTCAGCTAGAAATAGGCTGATACAGTCTACAAAATTCTCAAATTGTAACACTCAGGGGGTTATATATTTGGTATCTTGCCTAGAATGTCCAGCATTTTATGTTGGCAAAACCGAAAGACATCTTAGGAGGCGAATTTATGAACATTTTTATGAAATTCAGAAAGAAAATTCTAATAATGCCCTTTATCGACATCTTTCAGTTTGCCCCAAGTCAAGATATGAATTTTTTGTCTTAGAAACAATGGTTAGAGACAATAGTGGTGGCCCCTGGGAGGTGAAATTGGAACATAGAGAAACATACTGGCAGATTTTATTAGAAGCAAACAAGGTTCCAGGCTTAAATGACACTATATCTATAATGCCCCTTCTTAAATTAAAAGCTGGTAGAGTGTAATTCCTTATTCCCCCTGTGATTTATAAATGAATATTAGGTAATAATATTGGTATTTTAAGTACATTTTTAAATAACATATGCATTTTCATGTTTTATACATTTGTATATATATGTAAAGTGATGTTTTTTTTTTTTTTTAAATTCTTTTTAAGGCTTGATATATTTATTCAGTAGTTTTTTCATGTAGTTTTAAGCAAGTGTCTCTTTAAATTATTCAAATTAATAATTGAATGATTGATTGTGTTATGTATTTAAGACATGGCTTGGCTACAATGTGTATCTGATGAAGTCAAGAATTTGGATTGACGAAAACGTTTTATTGCAGTTTGCTTACGTTAATAAAGTGAGTGATACAAAGTGAGTGGTTGCAGTCTTCCCATACTGATTTTTGGCATAGAAATAGTTCTTACTAATGGCTAAATCTTTGTGCAGAGATGTTAATAGGTTCATAGGTTCATAGGTTCATACTAGGCTATCTGCCCTAGGGCATTTATAAGCCTAGCCAGAGTGTGTTTGGCTTTCGCCACCCATTTTAAATTAATTTTGTTATGCCCTTTTTCGAGGTTAGTATACTGTGCCTCTGTCTAACAGTGACACAGAAGTGATACCCAGGGTAAACCTACAATCTCCCATCCACTCATCAAGATTCCTCTTGAAGAGAGTCAATGAGGGACTCTGCCTAACCTGGACTGGGATTTTATTCCAGAGTGAAGGGAGCCTCTGGGTTATGAATCTGTCCCTCCAGCATGTCCTATTTATTTCAGTGCTGAGGTTCAAGTCTCTCGACTGCGTAGCTCGATGGGATTTGGATTTTTTGAGGTGCAGCCTGTCCATTAATTCTGGGTTGGACATGGCTTTATACGTCAGGCACAGATAGCCTCTGAGCAGGCGGTATGCCACTGAGTAGAGCTGTAGGTGTCTGGTAAGGTACATCCCAAAAGGGGTATTGTGCTCTGTTTCTATGAGGCCCTTTTGGAGGATGCTTGTGTCGGCTGGAGAGTCGATTATGGTGCCCAGTTTGCAGTCATCTGCAAAACTTGGTCAGCCACAGTCCTTCCGTGTTGGCCTGTACCTCTGAGAAATATATACCGAACAAGAGAGGTCCCAGGACTGAGCCTTGTGGGACGCCACTTGTAACTGGTTTGGAGTCTGACATGGCTCCAGCAATTCTAACCATGTGGGTTCTGTCCTTGAGCCAGTTTGCAACCCATCTAGTGACATAGGGGTTTATATTTAAGCTGGTGAGCTTATCTATAATGCCCGAGTGGGGTATTGTATCAAAGGCTTTTGCGAGGTCCAGGTAGGCTGTGTGGACCACCCTCCCCTCGTCAATGGCCTTGGTGACTGTTTCAAAGAAATCAACCAGGTTTAAGAGGTAGGATATGCCCTTAAGAAAGCTGAACTGGGTCGGATCCAGTGTCTGTAGGTCCCCAATATCTTTATTTATGAGGTCCATGATGATCCTTTCCATAGCTTAGCAGACCAAGCTAGTCAGGCTTATGGGGCGATAGTTTCCAGGATCCGTTGAGGCACCACCTTTGTGGAGAGGGACCACTGTTGCTGTACACCACTCTTTGGGTACATATCCTGTAGTAAGGCTGAGATTGAACAGTAGTTTTATGTTTGGGTTTAGCTCTTCTTGGAGTTCATGTAGGACGCAGCCCGGGACACCGTCTGGTCCCATTGATGCTGCATTTTTTGCTTTGGAGAGGGCGCCTCTTACCTGAGCATCTAAGATGTCAGGGGGGCAGCACTCTGCCGGGATAGATATTTGCTCTTTTGGTGGGGGGGGGTTTGCACTGAACCTGTCAGCTAGGATGTTGGCAATGTCTGTGGGTTCGGTGTATTTTTTGTCATTTTGGACTAATTTTAAGCATATCTGGGAATTCCCACCCAGGTTCCTAACATAACTAAAGAAAGCCTTGTGATTATCCTTAGTGTCCTGTGCAATTTTTCTCGAAGCTGGCCTTAGACGATTTTATGAGAGCCCGTAGTTTTTTGCTAATATTGATCAGAGATGCCTTCCCTTTTTGGGTTTTGCTCTATCATGTAGTAGCTTCCTCCTTCTGTTGTATAGTTTGTTTATGGCTGGGGTCCATCAGACAGGACGTCTGCCTTTGGAGGATTGGGTCTTGGTTTTATTTGGGATTGCATGATCCATGCATTCCTAAAGGTGTTCATAGAATGCGTTTATAAAGGATTCTGCGGTCTGGGCCGTATTTTCCACAGGCCCGGGGGCTTTGAAGGATTCCACCTCGGTTTTAAGGAGTGTGAAATTTGCTTTAGACAAGTTTTTCACTGTGGTTTTCTGGGCAGGGGGTGGGGTCAGGATGTGAATATCCAGTGAGATTAGTTTATGGTCTGATCTTACCAGTGAGGGATACACTTCTGGTCTGGAGCATAGAGTCCCCATGTTGGTGATGATCAGGTCCAGTATGTTTTCCCCTCTTGTGGGAGTGGTAACAAGTTGTTCCATAGCATTTGAGTTTATAAATTCTAGGAACATTTGGGCTAGGGTGTTGGAGCTAGAGTAATGCTCCCAGTCTATGTTTGGGTAGTTGAAGTCGCCCAATATAATGGTGTTTGGAGAGACCTTCATATTTTTCAGTGTTCTCCGGAAGGCCAAGTGGGGTTCCTGTGTTTGGGAGGGTGGTCTCTAGCAGGCTATAAACTGGAAGGAAGTTTTACCCACTGTTAGTTGCACATGGATAGTCTCTGATGCTTCGTGCTGTGCCACCAACCTGTGGGTGGTATCTTTGACGAATATTGATACTCCCCCTCCTTTTGTGGTTCGGTCCAAGTTTTGATGCCGAAAAGCATGGTATGAGGTATAACCTGGTAGTGTTGTGGTGCTCTCGTGAGCCTTGAACCAGGTTTCTGTTACTGCTCAGATATCAATGTTCTCCATGCTAAGGAGAGTTTCGAGTGCATGCATGTTGAGGTTTAGAATTCTGGCGTTGAGTAGCATTACTCTTAGTTTCTTATCCCTTGTGATACCTATGGAGGTGGGTTTGTCTTTTGAGCCTTGCCTAAAAAAGGCACTATGGGGGTAGCAAGAGCCTTTGCCAATATACGATTGCCCAAGGGTGACAGGTGCAAGCCGTCCCTAGCGAAGCGTCCCTAGCGATGCTTTACCTAACTTTAAGCAAAAGTTAGGTAAAGCATCTGTGCCTAAGATTTTCCATTTGGTGGCTTTTCGTAACTTTATCTCAATCTCTCTGACCATTACTTCATCCCAATTCATATCCTGTACCTTTGAACTTCTTATTCTTTTTTACATCTTCTGTCCATTTAGTATCTTTGTTATATTCCACAGGATCTTCATAGATACTTCTCTAACATTTATCTATTTCTTCTTTTTTGGGTGGTCTTTCAATTCCTCTTATCTTGTTTCCTAATTCCCTATAGAACTTGTTAGGGTCATTAATACATTCTTTATTTTGTACTTTTCCTTTGTATTTATCTGTGTATCTTCTAAGTTTTTCTGCCTAGGCTGAGATTTTTAATTTATTTTTTGTGATAGTGCAAGATAGATCCAGTTATAATACTGAGCATTGCTTTTATCATGTCTATCTTTCTGAATATTTTTGTTGATCTGTTCCCTCTTCTACATTCTTCTAACAGTGACACTTCTTGTCTTAATTGCTTTATAGTTTTCTCTATTCGATACTTCCATGAGATAGTATTCGATTTCTCCCCTTCTTTCCCTTACTACCCTATGTTCTTGTGGTAGAATTTTATGTTATTAACTTAGCTGCACAGAAATATATCCTGTTTATTTTTGTTATATTGCATGGATCTCTATGGACAGTCCTAATTACTGTAGTCATTTGTTTTATCATATTTCTGACATTATGGGTTTTAAAGGTATGAGTGAGTGCGTGAGTGCGTGTGTTTGTGTGTGTGTGTGTGTGTGTGTGTGTGTGTGCGTGCGTGCGTGCGTGCGTGTGTGTGTGTGTGTGTGTGTGTGTGTGTGTGTGTGCCTTCTATGGAAAGTTTGGTGCCGGGCTGGCAACTCGACACTGTAAAAACTCCACCGCCAATCATGAGCGGACAGATGATCCGCTGTGGCAACCCCTAACCGGGAAAATCCGAAAGAAGAAGAAGATTGACCTTCTGCAGTCTATTTCTTTCACTGATCTTAATATGTTTGTCTGTCTGTCTCTACTGAATCAAGCAACTATTCTCTTACCTCATTTTCCTCTAAACTAACGGGACATTTTTTGTTCTCCATTCCCGTGGGCATTCTATAGAGAGCTCTATAGCATCTTCCTGTGACACATTCTCTTCAATGTCATTCTATGTCATCTGTTGCTTTGTCATATGGGAACTCACTGACCTATCACTCCTCAACATTGACTGCATCAGATTTGCCACAGTTTCCTGTTCTTTCCTTTGCTGTCCAGTTTCAAGTAACATTTATACTGGTTTCCTGTGGAAGGCTTCAATATATCTTCATATGGCAACTGCCCAATTGCTGCCTGTTTTACTGGTTTCTCCTTAATTTGGATGTCTATTGCTCTATCCTGCCATGGTGCTTTCTGAGTTAGATTGTCTACACTGAATCCTTCACCTTGCAGGTACTCCATAACCTCAGTTTCTATTTCTTTAACTTTTCCATTACTAATATTCTTTTCTATGTTTCCTCTTTGTCTTCTTATTTTTTGTATTGTAAAGCTTTCCATGTCTGGATCCCTTTGCCTAGATTTTTCTTCAGATATCTTTGGTGCTGCTTTTTTTGTATTAATTAACTTTCTTTTCTCCTTTGCATAAATATTACACTATATTAAATCTCTTTTTCATTCCCATGACCATATTTTTTCTTCAGATGTCTCCTGATCTTCCAGTCTCTTTTTACTTTGGGGACTCATTCCATCATGCTGTGATATAACCTATGTTAGACCTTCCACACCAAATTCTTCACTTTGCAGGTATTCCATAACTTCATCTTCTATTTTTTTAGCATCTACTTTCCTAATCTTCTTTTCTACATTTCCTTTTTATGATATTATTGTTTTTCATTGTGAAATTTTCCATATCTGGATGCCTTTGCCTGTATTTGTCTTCAAATATCTTTAGGGCTGCCTTTTTTGTATTAATTAATTTGGCTTTCAACCTTGCATAAATATTGCACCATATCAAATCTCTCTTTGTTTCCCATGTCCATATTTCTTTTTTATACTTTTCAGAAATTTCCAGGTTTTTTTGTTTATATTTTCACACTTCCTCAGATGCTTCTTTTCCCTAACAGACCAAAGTTTTCTATTCTATATAATGTTTTTCACAAATCTGTTGTATTAATGAACACAAATTTGTATTTGAGGCTTCTGACAGTTTTTCCTGTGGAAGAATTTTTCTTTCCTCTAATTTCTCTCTTAATCTTTTTGTGTATCTTGTTTTTAGAAATTCTGGGCTTTTTCATAATAGTAACAAAACATAATTTCTTTCTTATCCTCATTTGTCCACGCTGTCATCTTTATAGCACTTCCTTGACCTATCAGTTTTTGTGATATTTGTGGACTGCTATTTCCTTCTACAACAGGGGGGGGGGGGCATCCTCCCGCTGGGCCTGGCCTAGTCCCATTGTTGGAATGTTTTCATATGTTGAGGATTCTATACTGTGATTTTTTTTCCATTCCTGGCACCAGTGTGCCTATCAGGATTGGGCACTTTTTTATCCTGGGTCTTCTGCCCCCAGCTTTTTTTTTTTTTTTTTTTTACTTACTTCTGTCTATGATATGTGCTATATAAAATACAGTTTATAAATCATTGTCATCTTGGTGAGATTTTGTGAAAAAAAACAGTGTCCTCCTGGTGAAGGTACTCACTATGACTTGTGGATGAATTCACTTCCAGCAATACTACTCTCCTTGCTTGCTGACTTATCGTCTCTCCATTCAGACCCCAATACAGCCTTTCCAATGGAAATGTAGAATAAACTCTTGTATGAGGAAACAACATCTATACATGAACATAGGACATGTGAGTGACAACACTGTTAACAACATGTACGCTGACTGTAAGCAGTGATGTAGGAATTTGAAATTTATAGCTAACCTCCCAGGCTAATAAATGATTGTTGAAGCACAAGCACAAATGGAGATTTTTTGATGACTGCTGACACTACATATTTCAATGGATGACATCACCTTGTGTATTACCTTCATGTTGCTGCTAAAAAGTGGCTGCACAACGCAAGCACACTGTAGTTGTACATCATATATGTATTTGCAGCCTTTTCTGCACAGTAAGAAGAAACACACACTCACAAATGGCAGTCATCCATGTATTCAAGCTCCCTACCTATGGACTGGCACAATCTACAAACAAGTGTATTATATGCATGCAACACAAGATAAGTCTGATTGTATGTGTGCCACACTGCACCTTTGAAAGGATGACATAAGCTTTGTCATGTAATAATAATAATAATAATAATAGCATTTTCAAACACTATAAACTAATCCTAAAGGCATTTAAATGCAATTCTGAAGTAAAAGGAGTAATTGTTTACTTTTCATAACTGCAGTCCTAAGAATGTTCACTACCATTGAAGAGTGGCAAGCCAAAAAGCTTTGCACAGACAGGTTAATGCATTGCAAACCCTTTTTTACTGGATCCCTATGTAACTGCACTCTTAGTGACAAATTAAGACAATTTCCTTGTCGATACCCAATGAAAAAAGCTACGTTATCTGCGGCCCTTTTGACAAGCAGATGCTTATGTAAACGGTGTTTGAAGGAGGCCAAATACTTCCATCTTTGAGAAGTGAAATCTGGCGATAGCATTAGGTATGTTACCTTTCACCTTTGCAAATGTTCAAGTAAGTCAAGAGAAATATAATATCATGCAGAATGCTGACAGGTAAACCAAGACATTAAGCAGGAAATGCATGCAACTTGCAAACTAATTTTACTTGTTTTTTTTTCAGAGCGAGTCAGTTAAACAAACATCGTTCCTGAAATGGCCTTGAGAAGAGGCATTTGTGTGTGCATGCATACTTTTCAAGTGTCTCTGTTGTTCAGGGGATTCTCCTGATTTTGGCTCAAATTGTCCCGCCTCAATCTCAGAGTCTGACAGGCAGTGATGGCATCACCCATGGCCCTGCACACTGGCAATGGATGATGATGGAGACCATAACTTAAAATTGTAAAAATAAATAAATAAATAAAATTTGGATTTAAAGGGGCCATCCAGAAATTCGTGGCACCCCATTATTTTGCCCTCAAAACTGGTAAATACCGAGGAATTTTGGTACAGTTAAGAGGTATGGCTGAGACAAAGCCAGTGCTTAGACTCAGATGGAAGAGCGTGCTCAGACGTTCTGCTAACTTATGTTTTAGACCATTTAATAAGCTGCCTGGGGTGTTGTCTGATCCCATAAAGGCTGTATTTTTGGCCTTGGTGAGCACAGCTATGACCTGTTCTCTGGAGATACTAGGTAGAGGACTGGTGACCGGTATGTTATGGGGTATGATTGTCACGGACGGGGAGATGATGTTTTCCCTAAACCTGTCCATTGGCAGGTTGGCAATGTCCTCAGATTCAGTATAAGTGGTACCATCCACAGCTGGTTCAGCACAATATTGGGCCTTAACTTTTAGATTTTGGATGTAGCTAAAGAATACTTTGTGATTTACCTTAGCTAGAGATGCTAATTTAGTTTCATAATTAGCTTTAGAAGACTATACAAGATGTCTGATCTGCTTGTTTATGCTTTGGAAGGAAATTCTTCCTTTGCTGGGACCATTTCTTCTTTTTTGACAGCAGTTTTACTGTATAACCTATTTATGCCGGATGTCCACCAGTGTGGCTTTTTTTTTCATGAGGATCTTGTGGGGATGCTGACTATCTGCTCCAGAGCATTTTTGTTAACAAAGTCCAGGAACTTTTTGGTGAGTACTTTTGTGCTCATATATTGTACCCAATCAATGGAGGGATAGTTAAAGTCACCCATGACCAGGGTATTTGGTTGTACTGAGAGTGACTCAAAGTACGCCCAGGAAGTCTGTGTAGTTCTCTTGGTTCACGGTGGGGGACCTATAGTTAACAATGTTGTGTAAGGGGTCTTTCCTACAGTTAGTTGAACTAGAATTTGATAGGCATAAAAATATGCCATTTCCATCTTTGTTAAATGCACACTGGTCAAAGTAATACTAGTATAAATCATTTCTTATCACCAATTTTAAATGGCATGCATTTCTTGTAATTTGACCATTTATCTTGTAAGTATAATTTATGCCATTTTGTCAAGTTTCAAGATGCTAGATATGCTGCTGTTAAAGGTGAAGTTATTACTACTGTATCAGGTCCCAATTCCTTTGGTAGACCACAATAGAGAATGTATGGATACTTTATTGAGCATACATCATTATCCATAACCCATGCTTGACTTTATATTTGAGAATATTTCAAAAAGAAATGGTCCTAGTACAGAGTACAGTGGGATATCACAGGTGACTGCTTTCAGGATAGACAGATAAACCTCAACCACCACTATTTTTTCACATGAAAATATGTGTGGCCCGACAAAGAGACTTCTCAGTTTTCTGAAATGTATGAACAAGATTAAGTTATAAGCTTTTTCACAAGCAAATCATAGAATAATTACTTAAAAAAAATTCATATAAGACAGTAGAAAAAAAACAGAATAGCAGTATTAATCCTTGATGGCGAAAGGAGATAATTTCAGACTGGAGAGACAAAAAAAATCAGTTTTTACTCCTTTTAAAAGGACAATTAATTCCCAAGGTATTTATGAGGTATATACAAGCTTATTAAAGGTATACAGTGATGACATTAGTGGTCAATAGAACAGAAGGCAGGTATTACCTGCATTTTCTTCACCAGAGGTGCAAAAGTTATAGGATCATTTTTGATGCATTAAAGTACACTGAAAAGTTTTGCTGTTTGTCCTTTTAAAAGGTCAGTTTATCTAATGCACATTTCTAGAGTTAAATGTCACCTTATTCATAAACTGAACTTGTGATAAAAGCAGTAGAAGTGGACAGAATGCAGAAACCAATTATTCCTTTGCTTTTTTATAAAAGTTCATTAGCTGTAATCATTTTGTACAGATGTTTTCTTTACAGAATGCCAACACCACTGTTCATATGCAGTGTACTAATTAAAATGCTTACAAATTAATATTTAGGTCTCATAATTATTTTTTCTGAAAAGGCTAACAAGAAAATTATAAAATGGAAAATGGAGTGAGTGTCTTGGCTATGTACTTAGCAATTTTAATATGACAGTATATTGAATAAAAAGAGATGGAGGTAAAAACGATAATAAGGATCTTCTCCATGCACTCATGGAATAGTTATACCGATGCTGTCTGCACAAAGAATGGAATGTAATAAGAGGTAAGTCTTGCAATTATACAATAAAAGACTTTTCTGGTAGACAAGCATTTCACATAACTATTGCTGCAGCAAAGGTTACATTTTCAATGACTGTATTATCTAGCTGTGAAAAAGAGCTAAAAATAAACATAACACTCAACATGTACAGCAGAGAGAAAAAGAGAGAGATACTACAGCTAAACACTTTGTACTGTCTTTAATGATAATGTTCACATCAATTACCACTTTAACAAATATAGCAGTGCTGAGTTTTCCACAATCCCTGAGTATAATAGTTTGTTAAAGACTTAGAAAAATCATCCATCAGTAAGGTCTCGACAAATTAGATTAATGAGCACAGACCACACTGCCTTAATGGTTTGATAAATGCACATTCCTCAATCCTGACGGACTGCACAGCACTGCACAAAAATGGTGTCCTGTTTACAATGGCCTTTACCTGAAAAGAAGAAGGGAATGAATGAAATGATGTTGTTTACTGCCAGACATATTTAACTTTTGGACAGCTTCAGTATTTCATTACTACTGTATTTTGTACTGGCCACCTCTATTTATGTTTCAAGAAAACTCTGTAAAACTGATTTAAGGGGACACATGTTTAAAACAACTCAGAAAACACCTCAAGAACAGACAGAAGTGAAAACACACCAGAAGACATTAACTTACATCCTTAATGCAAATGAGCCAGGAAAGCAAGTTAAACACAAAGCATAGCAAACTATCTGCTATGTGTAAGAATATGAGCAGGTGCCAAAATATTGATTAGCAGGAACAGAGGGCCATGGCATTGCAGATTATAACTGTGACCAGCAAGTATGAATATTCTGTGAAGCAACTTTCAGTCAGTTTGCATTGTTATACCACTGACTGCTTTATGGATAAGATTTGTTCTAAAAGTGACCAACAATTTTTTTGCAAACTGGGTAAGTCAACTGGGCTGTGGACCTTTCTCAGCTTTGATATGAGATAATAAGACAGCAACAGATTACTTAAAACCATTTTTCATAATCTCATCCAGTAGCATAGAGGAATAAAGTCCTGACTATGACCAATATATCCTGGGTTTGATTGGTGGCTTGGCTATTTGTTCTTAAACGCGCGCGTGTGTGTGTGTGTGTGTGTGTGTGTGTGTGTGTGTGTGTGTGTGTGTGTGTGTGTGTATATATATATATATATATATATATATATATATATATATATATATTTTTTTTGTAATCTTGTGGCTTTACTGTCTGAATATATTTAGAAAGTTTATTGGTCTTAAATCATCCTCATTCACTACCACTCCTCATAATATTACATCATCAATGAAATTAGGAACATTTGTCACTTGGTCAGTAGGTTTTCTTAAAATATTTCAGCTAATTACATAATGCCAAATAAAAGTCTAAGGCCTCAGTACTTTCACACAAGGTGTAACTAGGCATATTCAATATACTCAAATGAGTACAATTTTTTCTGAGCATCCTTTGGTAGTGTCAATACTCAAAAAGTACAGAATGTTTAGAACTGTGTAAATGAATATCTGAAGTATAGTGGTATACAAATAATTATTGTGCAAAATAATTGCACCTCTAGAACTAGTTTTTTATGGCTATAAATGGTAACAGTTGAATATAACGTGCCACTTCCTATATATCTGGGGTTAGCATTTTGAGAGTTGAGTACATTTTTGAAGTGATAGGTGGGTAGTGGGGCAATAAAATTAGGTTTGAGGGCAAATGCAAATATGTGGATACACCCCTGCCTTCACATAGGTAATAGAAGAAAACACTTTTTAAACAGAAAAGAGAGAATGTTTCCTGCTGATACATATATCCAGATCTTCTGTGATTATGTATATGTGAACAATGTCAAGCTTCATAGCTGTAACCATACTATTTGTCCCATTAGTGGCCTCAACTTGTTGCAGAATTGTACCTGTGTTTTCTGTTCTTCTCTAATGCGTTTCAGTTCTATTTTTAGGACTAATGATATTTTCTTTGGATTATGTACTACTCATAAAATGGCAGGCCCTATCTGAATGCACTGAATTCCTGACAAATACCCCGATCATTAAATAAATCCCCTTACTCAAAGAGGAATGCATCACTTTTTACACATTCATTTTTACCATACCAAGCTATTGACAGATACAAGCAGTGCAGAAATAGACTGAGGAAATGCAGTCCTCAATGTAGTCACTTTATTTCACTTATGAAGATAAACACAAGTGATTCATAACTTCATTGCAATGAGTTGTGGCCCTTGAGAAAAACATCTGATGGCATATTACTTAAGATAAATAACAATGAAAAGCATGGCTGAGACAATTATTTTAGACTCTGGGTTTATTACAAATTCATTTATTCTGAATGCTCCTTACCCATTAAGACAGATGGCTATTTGAACTGCAAGAAGAATGTTCATCTTTACATATTCTATCAGGCAGTGACAGCTCTCCATATCCTCTCAGATAGTCTGTCGTGCATGCATTTATATTATAACAATTAGATTGTTGCTCTGAAAATTTCTTTGACCAGGTCAGAAGCCTTTAGCTGTGGAAGAGGTGAAAATTAGTTCAGAACTATTCTTTACTGTTAAGATCATTGCAGAAAATGTATGCCTTCATGAAAGCTGGAGTTGCAAAACACAGGGGGTCAAAGGAATATTACTTGTCCCTGCCATCATCCTGGCATCAGAGGGCAGCAAAGAGCTTCAAATGAATGAAAAAGATACTGTTATGGAGTTTATGAACAGCTGCATGGCTTGCTCCATTCCTCATCATACAATTGGCAAAACTCTTCCTGCGGAGTCTGAAGTTATAGACAGTCACTGGTCTAAGGCCTACTACTCACAACTATGCTGATTTCAAGTAGTAAACTCACTCAGAAAGCACACACAAGCTTTATCAATGGAGTATAATTAGAAGAAGGGAGATATTTCTTCTTGGTTTGATGGAAGGATAAAAACAATATTTTTCCAGTGAAGATTGCAAGGGAGAATAGAGATGAGGTGGTTAAGACCACTACCAGACGCTATAGACAACAGCAGGTTTCTGGATGAGCTGATGAATTTATTTACTGAAATTTTAGTTGCAGCTACTATCCTTATGCCTCAGAAGACAGTTGTCATAGGGTTAATGCAACTAACGAGGAGTCCTGAATAAGTCATTTTTGTAGTTTGACACTGACACTCCATGAACTGCACTTCTACAACTAGCTATGAATCTTTTATGCTGTATTAATTGTGGACTGGGGTATATATTTGATGCTCTCTTGAAACTGAGTAGAACTAGACCTAATATTATTGAAGACTCTCTGCAGTCCTTGCTGTAGTCCTTCTGGTATTGCAGTCTTACTTAATTGTTTACCTTCCTGCATGTTGTTGGTCTGACAATTGATTGTTATTCATTGCCATATACCTTTACATTCAAACATATTTAAGAGCCTAAATCTAAGAAATTAACAAATTAATAACACATATAATACATAATATGCAAAAAGTAACATTAGTACAAAGATAGAGGCAACAATAACAAAATGGATTAAAATTACTGTATATACCAATATGACTTTGACTAATGATATAAGTATGGATATTTGCTTTAAACTTCCCAGTTGGGTGTTACAAGTATATAGATTAGAATTAGGTAAAATAAAATTTTATAGCATATACTATAAAAACAATAACATGACTTTCAGCAAAGCTTAGCCTAATACTCATATGCCAAATCAAATAGACGGGTCTTGAGAGACAGTTTAAAGCCAGTGTGTGTCAGAGACACATGCTGCCCAGCAGGGATTTGATGACAAAGTTGCTTCCCATTATAAGCAGTTACATGATGCCAAGAAGTTTCTAACACCATCTTCAGAACTACTAACTGCTCAAAGCTGGCAGAGCATAGGCAGTGAAGAACCAATGCCAGGCAACCAGCTCCCTCAGGTAAAGGTCCAAATCTATCAATATCCTATATTACTTCACGGTGTCAGCATGAATTGCATTTTAAGCCTCTCAGTGTCTCCCAAGTGAAGCATGAAGCATACATACCGAGAACCAGAAGTGAGTTAAACTGGGTCACTGAAGCAAACAAAAGAAAACAAGATGGGGACAGAGCCTAGATGGCAAACTGAGAGCAGTGAATTATGAGAGCTCCATAAACTAGTATAATAATTTAGGAACATTTTATTATTTTCAAGTTTAAAACATCAGAAATCTATAGATAAAGTACTAAGCTAAAAAAATATCAATTTTGGTGGAGATATACAAAAATTTTCCTGTAAAGTAACTTGGAGATCTATTGAGTCACTGAATATGAACAACTCAAGGAATTCTCATCCAGATGCTGCTTTGAAAAAAGAACTACAATTGATGACATCTACCTTACGGAAACTATCTTGGAAGATGGATGGCTTTAAAAATGACTTACAAAACCTCAAATTAAATTCTCAAAAACAGACTAATACTCTTAAGGAACTATTACACCATACAAAAATAACAAATATAGAGACTTCTCTAAATGACATTGAAGGGATACTCAAAGAGGAAGAATTCCAAAAAGAATTTCTGCTTAAACAGAATACATGGCTGCATAACAAAATAGATGACTTGGAAAACAGGGAAAGGAGAAACAACATAAGGATCTTTGGTGTGCCTGAAAACACTGAAGGAGAAGACATTATTTCATTCTTAACAACCTGGATTCCTGAAAGACTTGAAAGAGGGATTTTCATTTGAAATTGAAAGGGCACATAGAGCACTGAGGAAACCTGCTTCTCTGCTTGGAGTAGGGTTGCCACCTTTTCAAATGCCCAAAGTGGGACATCTTTTGTCGAAATGTGAGATTTTGCAGTACAAAACACATCCATGGCCAGTGCAAAGGACATAACTTCACTTTTTTGCTAAAATGAAAGATTATTTTTATAGCATTTGAGTTTTATGCAACTATTAAAGAAAACTTAAGAAATATATTTTGTCTTAATTCTCAGGACATTTGCCATTTTTTAGTTTTTTTTCACAGGACACAACTGCTCAAAGTGGGACTGTCCCTCGCAAAGAGGGACAGGTGGTAACCATAGCTTGGAGAAAATCACCCTTAAAATACAATCAAAGCCTGATAACGTTTGACAATGATTATTTTTCCAGAATACTAGAACAAAGGAAAAAATTCTGGCCAGTAATAAAACTGTTGAAACAAAACAATATTAAAGCACAGTTGGCCTTTCCAGCCAAGATAAAACTACTTTTTGCCAATGAGATGAGAACCTTTAATGACTTAGAAGAAGCTACTATATATAACAACATAGTGTCTATCCCAGAAGAAATCAAATGGATGGCCCCTACTCTTAAAAGAATAAAAGAAACAAATCCTTGGACTGATGCTAGAAAGAAGAAACAAATAACTGACTCCAAGATAGCTGTCCCAAAAAAATAACTCTTACAACTACATCTCTCAAAGTATCAACTGATATGGTACATCACTTGTCATCTGTTTTTATTTTAAAAAGGAGGGTTTCGTAAACAACTGAGAAACAGTAATGATTTATTCAGAATGTTCAAAGAATCCAGTAATTCTTCACAAACAAAGGTAGGTCAAGATGGGTTACTATTTACATTTTATATAAGCCAAACAAAGCAACATATAATACAAAATAGAAGTTTCTATTCCTCTACTTGAATGAATACTTATCTTGTTCATTTTTCATTGAGTTTACTTACAGTAATTTAAGCAATTAATTAACTAATTCAACAATGTACCAGTCATCAGTGTTCAGACTCAAATGTAACAAATTAACATCATATATATAATAGCAGTAACAGCAGAGTGTTTTGAAAAAAATGCTGCATGGACACTAATGCCTTCTTCAGTTAAAGTATGATTTAGAAATGTCATTTATATCCTGGTTAAATAATAGTAGCAAGCTCTTAGTACAAATGCCATCATTATTCTGTCTAAATATAGTTAATATCAATTATGGCAGGTATCACAGCTATGAGTGCTGTTTGATCAATCCTGATATGGTGTGCGTGGATGGAGTTGTGTCTGGCAACTAGTACAAATGTCATTATTCTGTCTAAGCATAGTTAATACCAATTATGGGGGTATCATTCCTTCAAGTGCTGTTTGATAAATCCTGATATGGTGGTTCTGTCTAAACATAGTTAATATCAATTATGTTAGGTATCAGGGCTTTGAGTGCTGTTTGATTAAGCCTGACATTGTGTGTGTAGATGTAGCTGTGTCTGGCAGCTGTTGTATGTTGCCATTTACATTTCTAGGAAGTTGTGGGTTGTGGCTTGTGATCGAGGTTTACTGATGCTTGTGTATTAGGAAGAGACATTTGGTGTTTTAGCCTAGATCCAGGGGAAGGGAGTGGATAAAACTGTGATTTGGGATATTTTGGCAGAGAATAGTTTGTTTATACATCTGCTGAGTGAGAGGTGGGAAGGCTGGAAGAATGTGTTATTTCCTCATGTGGCGGCTTGTTGAAAGTTTCTTTTTTTTTGCTCTCCATTCTTTTTCTGTTTGCTGCCTTACTGAAAGGGATGGAATTTAGGCTTGAAGTTGCAGTGACGTGAAGTGAAGCTTTGCTTCAGGTGCATTGCAAGCCTCTGGTATGCAGTACACAGACAAACTAACAGAAAGAAAAACAAAAGCTCCCAGGTTGGTATGGTAGCAGAGACATAGTGCAGATAATGCTTAACAGCTCTGAGGAGCCTCTGAGATGATTCTCAGCAATGAAGTTTTTGGTTAAAAAAAAAAAAAAAAATATATATATATATATATATATATATATATATATATATATATATATATATATATATATGTATAAAGGGCTGTTTTAAACCACATGTACACATATTAATGATTTCCAAACACTTCGTTTAGCTCATTAAGTTGTTTCTTGATAAAAATAAATAAATAAATAAATAATAAGCCCAATCAAATATATTTTTGGTCCAAACACATTAAGGACTTACATAAGAGTGGAAGTATGAGTTATTGTGAAAGACTAAGAGCACTTGGTATTGTGCAGTACCCTTTGCAGTGGACTGAGAGGTGAGCTTGCTCGGATGTGTTGACATATGGGAATAACTGATTCTATGGGTGTTTGGGATTGCCGGGAAGTGCTAGAGAGTCATCAGATTTCCCTTGTGGAAATATCTGTGGGAATGGAAGGTGTGTTGAGTGTTTCACTGGCAGAGTGGTCACTGCATGGAACAGACTGGTAAAATGTAACAGGACAAATATTGGTTTGGATATTTTTAAGAACAGCCTGTAAACACATCACATGATATAGTGAATGGTATTCTGGCAAAACTGGATGGGCATTGTTGCCCGTGCTTGAAGTACTGATATGTGTGTATGTAAGGATGGAAATATACTTAAAATAACTAAGAAACTAGAAGAGTCTCACAATTTAAAGTCTATGGACTGTATAAACATGCTTGGAAGGAGCTAATAATAAGAATAAGCATTACAGCCTGTGGTCTCTCAAATAACTAAGCAACAGCCGAAAAAAAACAAAAAACAGTAGTTATGTAATGTATGATTTTAGTAAATCTAGACATAAAATATATAATCGTCATATAAGAAGAAGCAGTCTGCTGAATTTAGATATTAAAGACAGGATTTAATAACATGGGCTTGTGCATAATAATACTACTGCCTTAACTTGTCATAAATGACATACACTACATTGAACATCAAGGGGAAGCATGATGATTTTCTTAAATAAGCAAATATGCATAACAAGTCATATAATTGCTTTAACTTGGATTGTAGTTTTTGTAATCCATCTTGACCATATATAATACGTAAGTGGTTACCAAGGTAACTAATTTTTTATACATGACATCAAACTGACAATGTTGTTCAAGAGAAACAATAGAGTCCTGAACTTGAAACGTCACAGAATGCAACAATCATATTCTGAACAAATAGTAATAAATTGACAATAGACAGTTTAATAACATGGGTTTGCATATAGTAACACTACTGTTTTAACTTGTCATAAGTGACATGCACTGTATTGAACATCAGGGGGAAGCATGATGATTTTCTCATATAAATAAATATGCATAACAAGTCATATAATTGCTTTAACCTGATTTGTGCTTTTGTAACCCATCTTGACTATACATAATACTTAAGCTGTTACCAAGGTAACTAATGTGTTATACATGACATCAAACTGACAAAGTTGTTCAAGGGAAACAATAGAAGCCTGAACTAGGAATGTCACGAACTGTAACAATCACATTCTGAACAAATAGTATTAAATTGACAATAACCACTCAGTTTAACCTTTGCTGATTATACAAAATAGAATGCTGCCATTTAAATCTAAAAACTTTCAGTATATGCTATAAAATGGCAATTTATGAATATGGAAAGGGAACTTGTAATAATTAATTAAAATAAGTGAATTTGTTGTTTTTAACCTATAATTTCACTGATTTTATAATACAAAATGACATACGAACATCCTTATGTGTAGGAAATGGGGAAGAGGGATGCACTGATAATTAAAATGCACTAACTTTCATCAATATTCACATAAAACAAACTTGATGCTTTAAGTAAGTTAGCAACATACAAAGTGATTATTTAAATGCTGGCAAACAATGAAATATAACTTCTGATATATCCAGTACAATACATTGTATTATAAACATGAGGTATAAATATTATTACCATCTATTTATATTAAGTAATAAGTTTTGAAAGACTTCATCAATAAGGGTGAATATGTTAAATAACTGTGTGCTATAATCTTTTATTGAGATTTTATATATGATACATCATACTTTATTAAGACTGAATTGCTTGTCATCTATCTTTCATGTAACTATTAATTGCTTACACAATAAGTAGACATTTATATTGTATTAAAATTCTGTCTACTCTACAATAGTACTATATGTGTTCAAAATAATATAAATATTGCTTATTCCTATTACAAATATTCTCCATATGATAATTAAATTTATGAAGCTGAGATGCTCTGGATTGTCAAGGTATGAGTGATAATCTGATGGACTTATTTGTCCATCAGGTTAGGAATGATTTTCATTAAATGGCTAGTGCGAATCTTAGTTTTGTTAACATTTATTAATATAAATTTGTTATTTCACAAAAACATTTTTAGTATGCCTGACCAAAACATTACTTTACTGGCAAACACTCAGAGTATAAAACTGATAATTTCTTTTAAAAGCTCAAACATATACTTTAAAGTTATCAGAGGAAAATGTTTAATAGTCACAATAAAACAAAAAACAAAATATATAGTCTGAATAACCTAAGATGGAGTAAACTTTATTATCTTTAAATACCAAGACAAAAAGGGGCAACCATTTTATGGAAAACAAATGTGATTAACCCAGAAATCATTTATAAGTATGAAGATAAAGAAGGCCTTATGGCATTAGTAATAGTTAAATATAATAACAGAATATGGACCCTAGCCAATCTATACTGGTTCCCAGGCATTGGAACAGGAACTGTTAAAAAAAATTTGGATTTCATTTCCAATAATTATAAAGGCAACTTAATATTAGGAGGAGATTTTAACTGTATATTTGATATTTCTGAAACTACAAATAAAAGACTGCTGCATGCATCTGTTGTATCAAAAGCTTTAAACAAGTGTGTAGAATCATTTCATCTTGTAGATACTTTCAAATTTAAAGAAGATAAATCTTTGTTGTTTTCCCATCAAGATCACAGATTTGGTACCCAAACTAGAATAGATAAAACATTTGCTGCCCATGACTTACACTCTAAAATCATTAATTGCTCAATAACTCCATGCTCCTTTTCACACCACAATTCATTGATACTAAAACTTCAAAATGGGTATAAACTATTATTCTTTAACTCCAGAATTCCAGCATATATAACTAAAATTAAAGAGTTCAAACCCTGGTTATCATCTGAATTACAGTTCTTCTTAGATATTAATTACAAAACAGAGATAAATAAAATAATGATATGGGACTCATTAAAAGCTTACATATGTGGTAAAAGTCTAACTTGGTATTAAAAAAAAAAAATCAGAGAATGGGATTCTGAATTATTAGATGTACAATCCAAACTTTTGTCAGTAAAAGCTGGAAGAAATCAAAATCATTTGTAGATGAAAAAGAAAGTAGAAGTATTAAACAATAAATACGATGAAAATTCTACACATAAAAGTAGTTCAGCTTTAGAAAAACTAAAAATTAATATCCTGGCCACTTCTCCCAAATATCTACATAATTTATCCACAAGAATCAAAATACAATCAAAAGCTAATAACATTAAAAGTATCTTCCATGAAAAGAAAGGAAAAATGTTGCAGATATAGGTGACATTCTTGATGCCTATATAAATCACTATATGGAATATTTCCAAAAAGAAAATATACATATCGGTCAATTAAATCTAGATGAAAAATGTTCCAATATAAAACAATACCAGAAAATTTAAAACTAGATCTGCACGCACCCATATCCTACAAAGAAATTACAGATACAATAAATGAGGGTAAAAATAATAAAGCTCCAGATATAGAATGCATAATCATGGAAATATATAAACTTTTTTCCTTTAAATATACTATCCCTCTTCCATAAAACTCTATTAGAAATTCAGTCAAAAGCATTAATACCACCCTCTTGGAGATATTCCTTAATCACACCAATCCTAAAGGAAAACAAATCCCCAAACATGTGTACCTCATATAGACCTATATCATTATTAAATAATGACTATAAGATATTTATGACAATATTACCTAACAGAATGAAAATTCCACTATCCAAAACAATAAATAATGATCAAACTGGATTTATATATCATAGACACACCCATGACAATATTAAAAAGATAATTTCTACAATTCTAAAGTAACGCTGTTTGCTGATGACATATTACTAACTTTATCTAACACAAAAGAGACATTAGAAGAATTAGTTACATTAATTGTCAAATTTCACATGACTTCAGGACTCCATTTCAATAAATCAAAATCAAAATGTTTATTTTTAAATAAAAAAAGAACTGTAGAGTAAGAGGGGATCACATCATAGGGAAACAAGAATCTACCTTAAAATATCTAGGAATTGAGTTATGCAAGGGTAATAATGAATTAGACTCAAAAAACTGCAATCATATCATCAATACAATTAAACTCTCTTTGGAAAAATGGAACAAAATAATACTGCCCAAGATCCTAGATATATAGCCATGGGAATACAACTGTTACCAGAAAGGAATATACTTAAAGAAATACATTTTTGCCTAATACATTTTTTATGGTTTCCCAAAAGAAAGAGAATAGCTTTACTACATCATGTCTGACCATGGAAACAGGGAGGATTACACTTTCCTTATACAGACACATATATATGAAAGCATCAATATCGAAAACAATCTCAGACTGGATATGTCCAAATTATTCTGCAAATTGGAAATAATTACTAACTGCAATATCAATAAATTAATTTGATTGACAAAACAAATGTTAAATAACAGATAAAAATAATTTGCCATGGCACATATTTTGTATTAGTATGCAATATAACATAACTAAACCCACTAAAACTCATATGTTTGATTATTACATTGACTCATTTAGGAAAATTATTAATGCAAATATAGATTTAAAAATCTTGTTTGATCTTTTAACACCATTTATAGTTGCAAAGAACTTTCCACATTAAATATATAGAGAAATGATTAATTCCTGGGAACAGAAAGGATTTGTTTGTCTGCTCTAATGTATCAAAAAACTAAAAGTTTTAGATATGCAAGAAATAAAAACAACATACAAAATTACTCAACAGTACTGGCCAACTTTACAGAGTATTCTGCTATATTTGCAAGATTTAAGTAGAATAATTAACAATTCTTCATTTAAAGAAATACCTAAATTTACAAAATACATATATGAAATTATACATAATGACTTTGACATAGGAAACAGTATTTCATAATTTTACAAAAATCTTGATAAACTATAAAACAACACCCAAAACCTCATATTGGAAATATATAATAAAAGGATACTCAATACAGTTAACTGAAGATATTAAAACAAATACCTTATTATCAATAAAATATACATCCTTTACAATACTGGAAAGTTTTTAATCAGAAATGCATGCACAGAGCATTCTTAACCCCAGACAGAATCAATAAAATTAGCTCTTCCATAAAAGGAATATGTTGGAGATGTGAGCAAGTACACAATACAGATTGGAACCACATTTTCTTTGATTGTGTTAAAATTAAGCCATTTTGGAATGGTATTAATAACTTTCTACAAGCTTTATTTGATTAATCATTTTATTTAACTAAAGCTCTTGTATTATTAAATGTGAACAAAGGTCCTCATTTGATTTGGTCAAACATATATCTAGTATGGACTATACTTGCAATTTCAAGGAAGTGTATAACAAGAAGATGGAATACAAACACAGTACCAACTGTGGAAGACTTCTACAGCCTATTGAAGACCACACCGTTATTGGAAATTAAAATTAAAGAACTAAGAATTTATCAAAGCCATTTATCAACAACCCTTGGGGAAAGTCTTACTGTTGATTGACACTATACAATAATTGATCAGACACTCTGATAATGGATTGGATATACTTATAAAGTTACGGTACACATTAAGATCTGTTATAGTGTCAGGTTAATGCAAATAGTGTACATAGTGATTTAAGATGTTATGTATAAATACTATGGAATTCATTCAAATGTATTTGAAAAATAAAAAAAATTGAGAAGAAAAAAGAAAACAGGATAGAAGAGGAGGAGTTAACCTTGAGACTATTCATCTTCAAGTTCACACATATTTAAAGTGTATTTGCCCAACATGGCAAGAAGTAGACCCATTTAAAATTATGCTTATGTCTCATAGCAATGCTGCAAATGGTCCAAAAGAATCCAGAGTTACCATACAAAATGAAGAGAACACATCTAAAAGCATTAACTTTCAAGTATAAATATTGAACATTCATGAATAGACATACCTCTTTACCATTTTGTGCAAGAATTATGGACAATGAAAAAAATAAATGGAGAGAGGGGACAAAGGTCCAAACTCAGACTTAGATTTTTGTGCAAGAATTATGGACAATGTAAAAAAAATGGAGAGAGGGGACAAAGGTACAAACTCAGACTTAGATTTTATATATTGCTATTGTAAACTTAGAAAATTGCTGGAATAACAGAGTTTGCTAAAGCATACATCTTCTGAAGGTTACTAAGTCTTAAATTCAAATGTCAGTTGCTATTTAGCAATTAAAATCCTGAATGATTTGTAAGGCAAGCACTAATTTTCTGGAGACCAGGCCAAATATATGAGCAAAAATCTGGATACCCTGGATAATTCTGGACATTTGATACATATGCCAGAAGGAGCTTATTAAAAACCCTTGTAAGGACCATCTCATTCTGATTAGATCAAAGACAGACTGCAATGGATGACTGCTGTGTTTGTCATTAAGTAAGAATTTAGTTTTATGTGTATTTGCATATGTGTGTGTGTGTGTATATATCTGTATATATATATATATATATATATATATATATATATATATATATATATATATATTTTATTCAAAACAGAACAATAGTTATCCAGGTCATCATAATCTAAATCTCCCTTCTTAAATGAGACTATGACTAACCGATTGCTCCATGAAAACCGATAGAAATAGACCATCTCTCTAAGACAGGCAAGATGATCTAGAAAAACAATGTGGATCCAGCACCTCTAAACAAGATATTACTAGACGTATGGGGCAAGGATTTAGCCTGAAGGCAGTTTTATGAACACTTGACACAAGAGTTCCAAGTCAGCATAATGAGGAATAATAAACTCATATGAGTTATAATACAGCAAGTACTTCCCAATATCAGGAGTGGGTCTAAATATTCAACTCAATTGATGCAAATTTGGCTGAAAAAAATAATTAAACAATTCACACTCATCAGCTGGCAACACATTCTGTATGTTGAGGCATGAAGGACAGTGCAGCCTCTACACAGCGTGGGCAAGATTATTTTGCCACACAGAGATCTCATTGGATAAGCTCAATGACTTCTGTAGGGGGAATGCCATATACAGTGGATATAAAAAGTGTACACACCCCTGTTAAAATGCCAGTTTTTTGTGATATAAAAAATTATACCACAATAAATCATTTCAAAACTTTTCCCACCTTTAATGTGATGTATAACCTGTACAATTCAATTGAAAAGCAAACAAATCTGTTAGGGGAAAAATATAAAAAATAAAAAATGTACTATAAGCTGGTTGCATAGGTGTGCACACCCTTAAATTAATACTTTGTTGAAGCACCTTTTGATTTAATTAGAGAATTCAATCTGCTTGGGTAGGAGTCTATCAGCATGGCACATCTTGACATGGCAATATTTGCTCACTCTTTCTTGCAAAAGTGCTCCAAATCTGTCAGATTGAGAGGGCATCTCTTGTGCACAGTGCTATTCAGGTCACCCCACAGATTTTCTATTGGATTTAGCTCTGGGCTCTAGCTGGGCCATTCCAAAACTTTAATTTTCTTCTGATGATGCCATTCTTTAGTTGATTTGGATGTATGCTTGGGTTCATTGGTGTGTTGAAAGGTGAAATTCTTCTTCATCTTCAGCTTTCCATCAGACGCCTGCAGGTTTTGGGCTAAAAGTGACTGGTATCTGGAACTGTTCATAATTCCCTCCACCTTGACTAAAGCCCCAGTTCCAGCTGAAGAAAAGCAACCCCAAAGCATGATACTGCCTCCACCATGCTTCACAGTGGGGATGGTGTTCTTTTCATGATGTGAAGTGCTATTTTTGCACCAAATGTACCTTAAGGAATTGTGGCCAAAAAGTTCAACCTCGGTCTCATCAGACCATAACACGTTTTCCCAAATGCTTTTTGGAGACTTGATGTATTGTTTTGCAAATTTGATCTGAGCCTGGATGTTTTTCATTTTAAGAAAAGGCTTCCATCTTGTAACCCTACCCCATAGTCCAGATATATGGAGTATATGGGAGATTGCTGTCACATGTAGTACACAACCAGTACTTGCCAGAAATTCCTGCAAATCCATCAGTGTTGCTGCAGGTCTCTTGACAGCTTCCCTGACAAATTTTTGTCTACTCTTTTCATCAATTTTGGAGGGACATCCAGTTCATTGCTACGTCACTGTTGTCCATATTTTCACCACTTTTTGATGACTGTCTTCACTGTGTTCCATGGTATATCCAATGCTGTGGAATGTTTTTTATACCCCTTTCCTGACTGACAACTTTCAACAATGAGATCCTTTTGATGCTTTGTAAGCTTTCTGTGAACCATGGCTTTTGCTGTAGGAGGCAACTGAGTAAATGTCAGGAAAATCCTACTAGGACAGCTGAACTTTATTTGGGATTAATCAGAGTCTCTTTAATTGATGGCAGGTATGTACCCAATAAGATTGAATGCTTAGTTTAAGGGTGTGCCCACTTATCCAACCAGCTTACTGTACATTTTTTATTTTTTATATTTTTCCCCTGACAGATTTGCTTGTTTTTCAATTGAATTGTACAGGTTATAGGTCACATTAAAGGTGGGAAACATTTTTAAATGATTTATTGTGGTCTTTTTGCTTATATTGTCTTTTAACAGGGGTGTGTACATTTTTTTATATCCACTGTAGGTATATGAAGAGGCAATTATCCAGAAGAAAGTTTCTTCGTGGAGACTCGTGCTATATCTCCAGCACTCCAATCCTTGACATGCCTTCTTAATTTTGTAGCTCTCAAGCTGAAGATCATACCACATTTCTCACAGCAGGAAGTGGACTGAATGTACACTGCTTAGGTATACAATGTCCAGGAAATCTGTCATGGCCTGGTTATTAGCTCTGATTAGTTCATGTATATCAGAAGCATTGCATTCTATCAGCAGCTGATGCAAAACAGGAGATAAAATATCCAATGAAATCAGGCCAAAACATCTACAATGGATCAAAACATTTACAATAGATTGATCTTTTTTGGAGTCCACACAACATTAGCTTACAATGGAAATATGCAAGAAGTAACCCAAATACATCACTGATTATATCACCATGTCACTGGTCAAGACACCAGTCTGGAACACAAGATTGAAAACATATCTAATGAATAATTAGCAGCAAGATTATATGTTTTCCTAATTCATGGAGTATCGATAAAATAAAATACCAGAATCCTCACAAACCTTGCAATTGAAGTCAGGTCGGATTAGTCACTAATGTCAAAACTGAAGAGTCATACAAATCTATTAACACCAAATCAATATCACATTGTTGGTGAACAATATGTATGGAAGAAGCCACAATGTGCTGCTGCTGCTGTGCCCATGAGAAAGTCAAAGGATTTGGTATCCACAGTTTTGTTTTTCTTTAATTATCATATAAAAGAAAATATCTAAATTGTGCAAAATGGCTGATAATGGCCCAAAATGGACAACTCAGGTGGTGCAGCTTGCCAGTAGAGAGGGAGCAAAGTTGCCATCAAGACAGTTCTCCAGTATAAACACCAGGTTTAATAATAGATCATATACAATTCCAGGCTTATTCCTAACTAATTTTGCATTAGAGTACAGTAGTCCTGACAGAAGTAAAAAAGAACAGGTCCTAGCTATTTGTTTATACCTGAGATATCCAGTGGTACAAATTGTAAATTAGACTTAAATTTATCCATATAATATTTTGAACCATACCTGGGACCTCAAAGCATTGGCTAAGACATTGTATCCAACTCCTGAAATTAGTAGTGCCAGCAAAATCTAAGACCATCATTTTTTTGGGAAAGCTGTGCAGAGATAAAAATGGCCCATGATCTTTTTGACAAAGAAAGTGAAGTACTGGCAAATATGTTCAGTGCTAGGGGCTATCCTTCTTAGCTTATTAGTTCTGTCTACATGGATATAAGGGGAAGAAGAAAGACTGGTGACATTGTACCACATATTACAAGCAACATTGGATCAGTTAATGAATTGTTTAAACCTGTGAACTCACCGAGGAGTGATTTCTCCAAATGTTTTGTAATACAATACTATGCAGAAGATAGAGCTATTAGAAATGTTCTCAACAAGAATTGGTCTATCTTTTCTTTGTTTAATGGTGTTTCTGATAAGGTGGGGGATAGACCAGTTACTGTGCACAAAAAAGGCAGAACCATAAAAAGGTCTTTGGAGCCCAATGTTACAGGTCTGGGTTTGGAATCTAACAGGAACTTTGGTGCTAGGAAGTGTGCTTTTATAACCAGTATAAGTTTATTTTGAGTACAGCCCACATTAATGTTAATGGACACTTTTGCAAATCTACTTTCTTTTACAATTGTAATCCTAAGGGAGTTGTTTATTTGGCCTTGTGTCAAAAATGCACCAGTTTCTACATAGGAAAAACACAGGGAAGATTGAGTGATCAAATATACGAGCACTCCCTTGACATCAGAAAAAAAAGGCTACTAACTCTTTAGCTAAGCATGTACACAACACCTCTCATTATTTTTTTATTTTTTGGATTGGATTGTGTTTTAAGGAAACCTAGGGTAGGCCTGTGGGAGGACTTACTGGAACAATGTGAATTATTATGGCAACTGAGGCTCAATGCCAGCATGCATCCAGGGCTTAATGAACAAATTTCTGTTGGTAGTGTGTTAAAGTTAAAATCCTACCAAGTATAATTAATAGTATTTTTTGATGAATAATTAGTGTGATTCTTTGTAGTGATTAACAGTGTAAGTAGCTTTGTTTATTTTTTGTACTCACTTTACTTTTTTTTTTTTGATTGGATGTGTGGTGTCATGTGATGTCTTAAGAAAGTATTTGAACGTGTGTGTGACTTTTACTGTATACTCTGATGAAGTCTGGTGATAGTGCAGACAATGCATTTAATATTTTAATAAAACCTCTGTTTGGTTAAGCCGTGGTCTCTTGGTGTTTTTCTGTTATTCTACTGAGTGGATTTAGCCAAGAAATATTAAGCAACCGTTAAGTAAACATAGGAAAAAATGACTGGAATCTATAACAGGAATGGAAAGAATGTTGAAAAAAATGAAGGGATGAAAAAAAATCTGAAGAAAGCATTTCTACAAATCAGCATCTTTCTATAATCAGGTGTTGTTATAATGGAATAATAAAATTGCCAGTTTAGGAAGAAAGGAGTCTTTCATTTATGTATTTTTTTAGTTTAGAGCAACCATGTGACTAAAGTTTATATACATAGTAAAACCAAAGAATGTGTAGTAGCTCTATATCTATCATAGTTTAAACTTAAAGATGTTGACAATCCAGGAAAGTAAAACATTTTTTGAAGATATTAGATATTTGCATACTTTGTGTAAGTTAGTTGACGAGGATATGATGGCTGCATCTTGACTATTAATTACACAACATCACATTGCAGTGAATTATGCTATCATACTGAGTGTGTTCCTTTAAACTGCAGTTTGACAACTGCATTCAGATAATTACTTACATTCTCAAACAATTAAAATTGACACATTCTTAAATAATAGTATACAATGCAATAAATATAATTTTAATGTTGACTAAATAATGGGCTGGATTCAATAAACCCTACACGGCTCACTAAAACTGTGTCTGCATCACGGCGCAGTGCACACATGGTAGTGCACTGATCGGTATTCAGTAAGATGCTGAAGATAATGTTTAGAGCCGCGTAAACACAATAAACATCATGGCATTCTAACTACAGCATAAGGAGCTGAATTGTATGCTAATCACCAAATCCACAATGGTGGAGCTATTCAACAAGCTATACAGCGATTGTATACACTTAGTGTAGCCTTTTGCCTTGTATTCCAAAACCTATGGGAATTCAGCCATGGAAATTACACTGGAGGGAAAAGTGTTAGGGGCTGCTGCTGCTCCTCTGCATGTGTATGTGCAACATACTGAAGCCTATGCTGTTGCTGATGATGATAGACCTCGAGCAAGGAGGAGAAGGGTATTTAGACCCCATATAAATTTTCATGGGCTGCATGAGATGTAAATAATAGAGCACTACAGGGTGGATAGAGACACACTCCAGAAACTCTGCAACCTCTGTCATCCTCACTTAAATGCAACAGCAAACCGAGGGAAACAATACCTGTGGAGAACAAGGTATGTATAGCACTTACAAAATTAGCTACAGAAACATTTCAGTGCCCCACAGGGGCCATGCTGGGGGTGTCACAGCATCAGCATCCAGGATACTACACCAATTCTGAATGCTATTCTACAGTTTGCCAATGACTACATATATTACCCCCATACCCGTGAGGACAGAGCTAGAAATATGCATAATTTCTACCCAGCAGGACACTTTGTGAAAGTCTTGGGTGCCATAGACTGCACAGACACTGAAATAAAAGCAGCACCTGGAGGACAGGGAAGGGTCTACATCACCAGAAAGAGGTTCCATTCTATTAACTGTCAGGTCATGTGCAATGTTAAGCGACTCATCCTAAATGTATGTGCTGGCAACCCCAGCAGTTATCATGACTCCCATTCATAGCACAATTCACAGCTCTTCCAGAGGATTTTCAGGGATGATATCCCACAATGCTATTTACTGGGGGATGCAGGGGATGCACTTGGACCAGCGCTGATGCTACCCATCAGATATGTACACACACCCATGGAGGAATGCTATAATGAGGCACAAGCTTAAACAAGAAATATCATAGAGTGTGTGTTTGGGCTGATGAAGTCACGGACTAGGTGCTTAATACTTCAGAGGGTGCTCTTCAGTACAATCATGGTACTTGTGCCAAAATTATCACAGTCTGTGCTATCCTACACAATATCATCATGTGAAAATAGCTGCATCAGAGCTAGGAGCAAACATTTCACCACCACTGGCAAGATTAGGTCACCACAGCCACATGCAGATGAGGAGTCAGACAGTGATCCACCAGCTGCTTTGGGTGTAGGCAGATATAGGCATGCACAATATACCCTCACCCTTGCCAAGAGGCAATGGTTATCACACATGCTTATCACCTAAGGGGTACACCTTGTATCCCTTGAACATATATACAGTAAAACTAATGCCAGGCAATGCTCACAACCTATATGTACCCATGTGATGGACTATCAAAGTAAGTAATGAACCTGCAAAATAAAACAAAAAAAAATGTGTAAGAGCATGAATGAATGGCAGATACCTCTATACTGTTACTTGAAAATATACATAAGTAGAATGTGCATGAGTTATCCGGCAATAACATCAATACATGATATGACTGACTTATGTAATCAGCTAACATGACTCATGCATCTAAAATAGCCAGTAAAGAAAAATCAGTCGAAACTCTACATATCCCTACATTTTCACTAGTGAAGCAATACGCATGACTGCTGCATTAATAGTTTCAAAGTAAGAATCACAACACTAAAGTGCTGTAATAAATCAGAAAAAAAAATCCAAATAACATCACCAATACATATCGTAAGCACTGATCTAGCTTTCCACCCTGTGCATTAGACAATATTCATATGTAATCCTGAATCAAAATTATAGAAACAAGGTGATGGCACAGTTATCATAATTTGCACAGGGTAAGGATTGGGGGATGGGGGCAGGAGGCCAAGGCCGACACAAAAGTACTGAGTGTGTGTGAGAAAGAAAGACAGGCAGGCAGAAATGCAGTTAATTATCAAATGGTCACTGAGACAGAATGACCTGCAAACCTCATTAAGGCCTCATGTAGCTGGTATGCATGGATGTCTGTATGGCCACTCAATGTGAAATGTGTGAGTGAGTGTTTGCATGAAAGCAGACAAGATCTGTGCTAGCACTACATCCAGGCATGTCAGGAGTTGCATTGGCATGTTCATGCCATTTGTCAGTGTTAGAAAAATATGTATTAATGTGTGTGCTTAATGCTAATTAGAAACTAAATGAGTTAACACTTTTTCATTCTATTTTATATACAGCTTAGTTTGATATGAGACTAAAAGATGTTTTTTGAAACTGCAGTATGCTTTCTGAAACTTGCAAGGTGCCCTCTGACCTGGTAACTGCTAGCACAACAAAATTCATGTTTATGCCTTTTGGAAATGTACTTGAGAAACAGGTGATTATCTGCTAGGTCAGGAAGCAATGAATGAACAATGCCATATTCAATAATGTAATGATTTTGAACAATTAGCTCTGTTCGTAGTATGAGAACACGCACAGCTGCAGAAGGAAGAGATAAAGACAAACAAAGAACTGTTGGAGAAATGAACTGCAATCTATACTTGCTTTGTGCTCAAATTAGCCATAGTACCTTGAATGGTAACATTGCATATATCTAACCGGTGGTAGCCAAGGTCACGCTGTTTTTCTTAGGAAGTTTCTCACAAAAATTGATAGTACAAGCAGAAATGTACGAAAACAACTGCTACATAATAATGATGTTAAAACTTGTGATTTGCTACATCAGCTTGGTAGGCAATGTCTTATTAGAAAATGTATAAAAATGCTTGCATTCCCTGATTCTAGTTAGACAAACTCTGTATTAGCATGTTTTTATCTCCTTGCTGCAAGTTTAAAGTGCCTTAACCTGAACCTACCGTGTATTGATCATTTTTAAAGTATATTTTTCCTTTGACAGTCAGATGTGGCGATGCTACCTTAACATGATTGGTATCTGCTAGCCAAGTTCTCCTTATGACTACACTGAGGTCCACAACCCCATGGTATGCCATGTTTGACAGTGGAGAGCTCCACCACTAATGAAGCAATGGAAGTAATGCCACCACAAGAGCAGTGGAAGTAATGCCAATACAGGAGTGCGAACAGGCAAGGCCATGTCTGCTAACACCAGATGATGTTGTGGCACTTCAGTCACGTAGATGCTGTCATGCTCCCAGCAAAAATTCCATTACAGATACTGCCATTCCATCATGGCATTCATTCAATCTACTGAATTGGCCAAACTGTAGAGGCAGTCATGCATGTCAGCTTGTGCCATATCTAGAACCATAAAAATATCCTCAGAGGCCCCAGTGCAATCTGCCTGTGTGTCCATGATGGTCTGAAATATATGTCAAGTGGTACATAGTGACACCAGCATTAAGTGGAAGGCAGACAACAGGCCTCTTCTTAACACCCCTGCCAACCGTACTGCATGGCACATCACCTACATTTTGGCTATGGACAGAGTTATCCAGCACTGAAACTGCTGTAACTGTAATACGCTGATCAACTGTATCACCCTCAACCTGTCCACTGTCTGAGGGCTCAGTGGAATGGGTATGCGTAGACATTTTGACAGCATCTGACGAAAATCCACGGGATGTACGAGTCACAACCTCAGTGTCAGATTCAACCTCTGCACCCCCTATTGTGACTTCATTTGTCCACAATCATCATCAGAGCCTACTGATACTTCGACATGAGGTGGTAGGAGTCCTACACTTCCACTGTCAGAATCTCCTGTGATAATAAACAACAAAGACAGGAACAAAATTACTACTCACATAAACATTAACCTAATATATCTGAACAAAATGTAACACTGTTTGCACAACTGCAAATGCTACAGCAATACAGCCATTCATTAAACATGTCTCATGCTTAGTAAGAACAAAAATAAAAAAGAAATGCTTACCATGTGAAGATGTCACAGTACTTTGCAGAGAGGATAGGACTGAAAGAAATGAAACAATGAAAGAATGGCAAGTAATCATCACAATGGGAATAACATAAGGACAGTGAGTATACAATTGCCTATATGCCCTGAAAGAAATAGCTCTGAGACATCCACCCACAACCATGTCTACTGAACAACTTTCTTGTATAACTGTATTGACTTATCCATAGTTACAGATAGGTAAACAGGTATCACAAGCAGTAACAGTAAAATTATATTTTAGTCTATAAGTCAATATAATGTTGTCATATGTAAGCTTACCTGGAAGCTGCTCCTGAGTCACACCTGGGCTCCCAGTCACATCTGCACCAGTATCAAGCATACTGCATGCATGCTCCACTGAGCTCTCAGGATTTCTGACAGTGGGCAGGAACTCCTCATTTTGTGTCGGTGGCTCAGTAGCAGGACCACCCACTGTAGCCATCTGTTTCCCTCCTCCATGCTGATTGAATCATATCAGTGGCCCAATGCCACACCTGATCATAAATGTGGCCGGAACTACCAACTACATTCACATCAGTGACTAACTGATTCCAAATCTCCTTTCTGGCAGCCATATCCCCCTGCATCTCTCAAGCAGGAAGACTCCTTGACACCTCAGGGCCTGAATGATGACCTCATTCTCAGTGTTACTGAAATAGGGTTTTCATGGATTTGTAGACTTGAGTGCAATAACTCTATGTGACATAAAACATAGAAGGATAAAACACATTAATATCACATAAGTAATGTATCCCAAAAAGCCACACAAACTGGTGAAAACAAAAAAGCCAAGGGACAACGTCTCCAACAAGCATACGATACAGCTGCAAGTAACTCGCTGACCAAATACAATAGAGAATTAAAATGAAGCAACGATGGTTCAGAAGAATAACGTTAGAACTTCAATTATGTACAAGCACTTTCGGAGGGATTATTATCTCTCCTTCCTCAGACGAAAATGAAATGTTAATTTGTTGCAACTAACCCATTAAATAGGGTAACAATTAGTCAATCAGCAGGCAATCAATTAAGTTCAATTTAATTCAATTTAATACCATGCCTACCTTCTAAGTTGCATAAAAACATTGTGTTTAAAAAGTCGGCTTGCTCTTTTACCTCGTCTTAGTTTTTTATGTATAAAAACAAGACTTTAAAACTGCAAGGTGTTTGAAACCTACAGCTCTCTCGTGCACCTATTGTCAATGCCTATATTTAGACTACTCAATAACCATTAAAAATATGGCAATAAAAAACTCATGACAGTAAAAAACTACTACCTATATATTGTAACTGTTACTATGCTTCCAAATCGGTTATTATTATACTAACCCAACCGGACCGGAAGCGCTATTACCGTTTTTCTTGTACAATGCTTTTATTTATAATTTAAACTACCCAGTTTAAGACACAACTAATTGTTTTAATGAATACATAAAAAATTAATTAATCCATTTTTCTGTATGTGTGTCTAAATATAATGTATTTAAATACATGTAAATCATGTTTTATTTAGACTGTCCAATCAAAAAATAAAAAAATAATAAAAAACTATTTAATATTAATATTAACTGTCCCCAAAGTGCGATACACCAACCTTAAAAACACAACTTACAATATTCAATTTTCATAACTATAACAATGTTAAAAAATCTAATCAAAAGTAGTTCTAAAATCATGACCTCGAAAACATTAAACATTAATACAATAAACCATGCCATCCATACTACAACAAACCTACTATAAACTTAATATGTGTATGAGAAGAATATAAAAATGTAAAACTAGACAAATTTATTTTACATTATTGTGCCTTAACACAGAACCACTCTAAACATGATTATACACTTTGTACACCAGTTAGTATCTACAGGGTAATAGATTATCTCCTAAGGGTTAAGAGTTTTAATATGCAGGTAAGCGAAATCGCTTCATTTAAGCCTGGGTATGTGTGTGCGGCCGTCCTCAGTTGCCATAGCAATTCTTCCTTTTCTAATAAAAGTTGCCATGGACCTGAATTGGCTTGTGCTTTAATTTGCTTCAAAATAGCAAAATTAAAAACATGGTCCTTGTTCTGAATAATGTGGCACACTAGTGCGTTGTTAATGTCGTTCTTAGAAATTGCATACAGGTGTTCGTACACTCTTTTATGCAATGCCCTCTCAGTCTTTCCTATATAGAAAGCGGGGCAGTGTCTACAGGTTGCCACGTAAACAACCACTTTAGAAGAACAGCTAAAATTTCCAATCAGCCTATATTTCACATTGTTTATTATCACATGACTCCCCTCCTGTATAAATTTGCATTGATTGCCACCCTCTCCATCAAAAAAGAGCGGTAGTAAAAGGGCAGATGGTGAGGGCGGCACGTATGATCACCAGAGACGAGGATTTCCATGATGAGTGTGGTAACTTGACTAGTATGTTTTTAAATAGGGGATACCCGAATTCGCTCATTTCGGAGATTACATCTGAGGTAACGTTTAAAAGAGGATCTGGGCATTTCAGGCCTATTTTGAATGGATTTGATCTGACTGGGATAGCTAATCAAGACATTGTGGTGAAGAATGACATAGGAACTAATGAATCTAACATGGGAGTGAGGTTTTTGTGTACATTTTCTATTGACCATCACTATATAAGGAAAATTTTACAGAAAAACTGGGCGAACATAATGGAAGATACAAACTTACACCAATTGCTAGGTACAACACCCAATATTACCTTTAGAAAAGGTTTTAATTTAAAAGCTATATTGGAAATGAACAGACCTACCACTTTTAACAGGTTGAAGGGTATGAGCAAGTGTGGGTTTTGCAATCAATGCAAATTTATACAGGAGGGGAGTCATGTGATAATAAACAATGTGAAATATAGGCTGATTGGAAATTTTAGCTGTTCTTCTAAAGTGGTTGTTTACGTGGCAACCTGTAGACACTGCCCCGCTTTCTATATAGGAAAGACTGAGAGGGCATTGCATAAAAGAGTGTACGAACACCTGTATGCAATTTCTAAGAACGACATTAACAACGCACTAGCGTGCCACATTATTCAGAACAAGGACCATGTTTTTAATTTTGCTATTTTGAAGCAAATTAAAGCACAAGCCAATTCAGGTCCATGGCAACTTTTATTAGAAAAGGAAGAATTGCTATGGCAACTGAGGACGGCCGCACACACATACCCAGGCTTAAATGAAGCGATTTCGCTTACCTGCATATTAAAACTCTTAACCCTTAGGAGATAATCTATTACCCTGTAGATACTAACTGGTGTACAAAGTGTATAATCATGTTTAGAGTGGTTCTGTGTTAAGGCACAATAATGTAAAATAAATTTGTCTAGTTTTACATTTTTATATTCTTCTCATACACATATTAAGTTTATAGTAGGTTTGTTGTAGTATGGATGGCATGGTTTATTGTATTAATGTTTAATGTTTTCGAGGTCATGATTTTAGAACTACTTTTGATTAGATTTTTTAACATTGTTATAGTTATGAAAATTGAATATTGTAAGTTGTGTTTTTAAGGTTGGTGTATCGCACTTTGGGGACAGTTAATATTAATATTAAATAGTTTTTTATTATTTTTTTATTTTTTGATTGGACAGTCTAAATAAAACATGATTTACATGTATTTAAATACATTATATTTAGACACACATACAGAAAAATGGATTAATTAATTTTTTATGTATTCATTAAAACAATTAGTTGTGTCTTAAACTGGGTAGTTTAAATTATAAATAAAAGCATTGTACAAGAAAAACGGTAATAGCGCTTCCGGTCCGGTTGGGTTAGTATAATAATAACCGATTTGGAAGCATAGTAACAGTTACAATATATAGGTAGTAGTTTTTTACTGTCATGAGTTTTTTATTGCCATATTTTTAATGGTTATTGAGTAGTCTAAATATAGGCATTGACAATAGGTGCACGAGAGAGCTGTAGGTTTCAAACACCTTGCAGTTTTAAAGTCATGTTTTTATACATAAAAAAACTAAGACGAGGTAAAAGAGCAAGCCGACTTTTTAAACACAATGTTTTTATGCAACTTAGAAGGTAGGCATGGTATTAAATTGAATTAAATTGAACTTAATTGATTGCCTGCTGATTGACTAATTGTTACCCTATTTAATGGGTTAGTTGTAACAAATTAACGTTTCATTTTCGTCTGAGGAAGGAGAGATAATAATCCCTCCGAAAGTGCTTGTACATAATTAAAGTTCTAACGTTATTCTTCTGAACCATCGTTGCTTCATTTTAATTCTCTATTGTATTTGGTCAGCGAGTTACTTGCAGCTGTATCGTATGCTTGTTGGAGACGTTATCCCTTGGCTTTTTTGTTTTCACATAAGTAATGTATGTCATCACAAAAATCATCACTCTGTGTACCACTTCTCAATGTAGAGCACTTGAAACACAATTCCATTTAGTATAACAGAATGGTAGGTGGCTTCCTACTCTCCCTCCCATAGAAACAAAGGTTTGTACAAACCAAGGAATACCACATAAGCAATAAATATGTTTTCAAGAAATTTACCAGACTTTCTTCACATTTTCAACAAAAAAGCACCTGAAACAGGCTTCTTATTTTGTACAGTAGAATGGCAGGTGCCCCCCCCCACCCCACCCACCAAACACAAACTCATGTTTTGTAACATGCAAAGGAATACCACATAAATAGTGTATATATGTTTTCCCAACACTTATCAGGCTGTCTACACATTTTTAGTATTAAAGCAATTGAAAACCACTTCTCATTTAGGACAACAAAATGGTAGGTTATCCCCCCCCCACACACACACACTAAAAAAAATTTAGCGGTTCTGTAAAATCACCCATCCGTCAACATTCAAATAGTGAAGACTGAAAAGTTATGTCATTGATTAGTGGATGACAATTATCATTGTTAAATAATAAGGAAGACATTTTCACTCTGCCCATTACTCCTGTGGATATTGCCTTGGGCCATCTGAGAAACATAACATCAGTGTCAGCAACATGTACATTATGATTTCTCTTCAATACCATGAGAAATTACAAAAGAAAATGTTAAACCATAGTTGTGCAGAAACTATAACCCGTCTATCTCACATATGTAAATGCCTGCCCAAACTGCCAATGCCAAAAGTGGAGTATAAGAAGTACATACAAATACAACTTCTTTTTCTCCTGGCTATATAAATATATTTCTATCAGTTTAGAAAATATAAAATATCTTTGAATATCAGAAGCACACCTTTGCAAAACAAGATGCTTCTCTGCAGAAAAATTACCTTCAAAATACCAACTATTTTCTTTTTTGTCCGAATACACACAAGTCTCCTCACCTTTAAGTTACCTAGCTGTACAGTTACCTTTCGATAGTATATACTCTGAGCACTGTGAGGATACAAATGAGGTGTGAACTCATAAGAATTGCTAAATACCATACTTTTGGATTCCTGCATTCATCTGCACATTTGGCAGACATTCTAGCAACCCCCCATACCTCTCAACCTCTTCAGGCAACTATCTGGACAAACCTTGACAAATTGTGGTAAAACTATGGACATATTTTCATTATTGCTCTTGTAAATTTGGGACAGTTGCTAGGGTAACAGGATTTGTTTTAATATACATTTTATGATGGATATGAAGTCTGACATTGAAATGTATGCATTATTTACTGACTTCAATCCTGAGATCATCCCAGTGATTTGCCAAGACAATTGGGGTGCTGTATGGGCATGTAATATGAACATTTTGTGATGATTTGTACCGTTGGGAGGTATGCAGCCTCCTATGAGCATTCTTGCTCATTATAATTGCCGGGCGGCACTTCCTGAGTGCAGGGTCATGTGTATTGTGAGAGCTCTGCTCTCAGACACACCCCCTGCACTCGTCCACTCTCCATGTCCGTTTAGGAGCAGAGACAGCACGCCTTCATTACTATGCATGGTGCACTGCTGTGCTGCTCTTAAACGGATATTTCCATGCAGGAATAAGTTATTCCTGCACTGAACCTTACTGAATCCTGTCATATCACAGATTTGTGGGGAAACACTTGTACTGTAGTTGAACTACCTTTGTAGTCATGGCAAGAGATGGGAAGGATGATGTCAAATTCAGGACACAGAGGTGGTGTTGGAGTCAAAGATATTCATTGCACTCCTCATGAAATGCTACATCCACAGGCTCCTGTAAGGGAACCATACTGGGTTTCAGTACAAGGCTGAGCCTTGGAACAGCCTAGCTAAGGTTGCCTATAGGGTGACTGGCATATCACTCACTGGTGAACAGTGCAGGCACTGTTACAATGACCTGAAAAGGAGCAAATAGTATGCATTAAGTGGGTGGGCATATTTAGAACTGCTGACATCCCACAGCTGTATAAGTGTACAGAGAAAGCAACTTTAAATGTATGGAAACTACAGATAGCCAAGACTGGTATTCATAATGTTTTCATATCTCTTCTTCTCTTCTTTATTTTACAGCTGCACAGGAAATTTCAGCAAACAAAGAGACACATGCTGAGAGATTAGAGTGACTCAGAGAGGTAAATGATATGTATATAGCACAAACGAATATGATTGCATGAAATACATTGTCATTCTATAGGTCAGTAACAACTTAAGCATGCAGATCTTAACTGTAAAAGCAAGCATGTATGTTTTCTTCTGTAGCTCTTGGTAACTATGTTAGACAAATGTAGACTCAGTAGTCTGTCACCCTAGTACGTTTCCTCACAGACTAAGATATGCAAGTTACATAGAATGTGACTTTCTTTTTGTGGATGTAGGAATGACTGCTTTACTTCATGAAACTTGAATCAACTAATCCAGGCCATCTTTTTTGGAGAAGGTTCCCCTGCACCCTCATGGCAGGTGTGTGCAGTTAGAATTTGTCAGATTGAAGACTGCTGGAACAGGGCTCAGTTCTGAGTTCTGAGTTTTTTTACTGGTTAATTGGGTAATTTGTTTAAATCAGTTTGCTCATTTTCTATTGTTATATATAAAAAATGCACTTTATTCATCTGCTTTTACTGTAATTGTGTTTCTTCCCACTTTATTACCTTATTTTGCTTGTGCTTCTTCTTAAAAGTACTCAGTTGTATTATTCTGCTGCAGTTATTACTACTTGGTAGTAGCCTGATTCAATTGTAACTGTTATTCTAAGCCTTTTTGTTTAAGCACTTGGGCTTCAGACCAGTTGTTTTACATTAAGAAGGTTTGTGGACTGCATTGTTGTGGCAGGACAGGTAGCTTACATCCTTCTAAGTTGGGAATTGCTGACTGAAGGCTCAGTGTCTGTTATTCCTAAAGCATATTAGTTCTGGTTTAAGCACTTTGGCTTCAGGCCAGTTATTTTACATTAAGGTTTGTAGTCCACACTCCTGTGGGAGGAGAGGCTAGATTCTGCCCTTCTGATCTGGGAATTTCTGGTTAAAGGCTTATTGTGCCTGCTTATTTGATCTGTTTCTTTCTGAAATTTGTGTGCCTTGTTTGTTGTAGCCCAGAAGTTAGTAGTTTATTGGCCATTTTGGGCTAATTTCTATCTCATTCATTTCCAACACACTTTCAACTTAAGCACTCAAACCATTCATTTCACAGCCCAGCACTTGCTCAAAACTCATAGCAAGCACTAATTAACCCTAGCACTAGACCCCCTATACTGTCCAGAAGGACAAGGCTCTCTATTCTTCCCTACCAGCTAATCAATAAAACAGCTCACTTTGCCTATTCAGGCATGTCCAAAGGGCAGTTTCAGGTGTACTTTCCAGTCCAACTGGTGAATCTGGGCATTTTGAGGCAATGTTACAACTGCCTCATGTACACAGACAACCGTCTCCTCCTAACACCAAGCACTAATATATGCGAGAGATGCAATTATACAGCCAAACTGGAGGCAAAGCTCTCTCAACCCAAGACTGGAACTGACAGTCAAGAGGAGAAGGAAAATACTTGCAACACACCACCAGTCTCACATAGACCTACTAAACCAACACCGGCAAATAACACACATATATACACAAAAACATACTCAGAGGCCCTAAATAAAAATCTGCAAAAGCAACAAAGACCTTCAAAGCAGACACCCAAGCAACCTCCACACCCCGTCACAAACTATGGAACACATACTTCACATAATCAGTGTGCCATGCAATCACAGCCCTTAAGGCAAAATAACATACACAACACACTAGTAATAGGTGACTTTATAGTCAGGTACACTGATGTCCCACTAACTAGGCTGGACAAGGAGAAGGTTACAGTTAGCTGCCTGTCGGGTGCCAGCATCTGCTGCATAACACAAGCACTCAGGTCGCTCCAGAACAAGTACAAATATGACTCTGTCATTGTCCATGTTGGTGTGAATGACCTGAGATGTACCTCCCTGGACTACATGAAAAGATACATGGAAGAGCTCTCTGATCACATAGCCCAGGCCAGTATGACCCTGACCCTGAGTATCATCCTGCCCTCACCAAGAATGATGCCACAGTATAAAGAAAAAATTATCAATTTCAACAATTGTCAGTTTCTGGTGTCATTCAAAGGGGATCCAGTATCTGTCCACCTGGAATGACATGCTCGATAAGCCATGTTGCTTCGCAAGAGATGGCTTGCACCTGTTACCCTTAGGCTTTTGAATACTGGCCAAGGCTTTTGCCACCTCCATAGTGCTTTTTTTAGCCAAGGCTCAAAAGACAAACCCACCACCGTAAATAGTACAAAGTAACCAAAAACTGAGGGTAATGCTACTCAATGCCAGAAGTCTAAACCTCAAAATGCATGCACTCAAGGCACTCCTCAGTATGGAGAACATTGATATCTGTGTAGTAACAGAAACCTGGTTTAAGGCTCCTGAGAGCATCCCAGAACTATCAGATTATAACTCATACTATACTTTTCAGCCACAGAACCTGGACCGAAACACAAAAGGTGGGGGTGTATCCATATTCATCAAGGATACCCACACCTCCAGGTTAGTGGCACAGCACAATGGCTCAGAGATAATTCATGTGCAACTAACAACAGGCAAAACTGCAATTCAAATTGTAGCTTGCTACAGATCACCCACCATGACCCAGGACACCCATTCTGCATTTCTGGAGACACTGGAAAATATGAAGGTCCTACCAAATGCCCTAATATTGGGTGATTTCAATTACCCAAACATTAGCAGGGAGAACTACTCAAGTACTAAATCCCTTGCCCAATGCTTCCTAGAATTTATAAACTCAAATACCCTGGATCAACTGGTCAACACCCCTACCAGATGTGACAACATATTGGACCTGGTCATCACCAACATGGGCAACCGGTGTTCTATACCAGAGGTCAAACCCTCACTCGTTAGATCAGACCATAGACTAATCACTCTGGATATGCACATTCAGCCCCCACCCCCAATCAAGGAAACCACTGTGAAAAACTTTTCAAAAGCAAACTTCACAATACTTAAGACTGAGGTGGAAAGGTTAACAGCCCCCATGCTAAAGGACAATGCTGTCCAAGCTGCTGAATCCCTTACAAAGGCACTCTATGAGCACCTGCAAGAATGCATGGATCGTGCTATTCCAAGCAAAACCAAGACTCACTCCTCCAAGAAAAGGAAACCAGTCTGGTGGACCTCTACCATAAACAAACTATACTATAGAAGGAGGAAACTAGTGCAGAAAAGAGTAAAATCCCAGGAAGGAAAGACATCCCTGATTAGTACCAGCAGGAAACTACAATCCCTCATAAAATCATCCAAGGCTAGCTTTGAAAGAAAAATTGCCAAGGACTCCAAAGATAACCACAAAACATTCTTTAACTTTGTCAAGAACCTAAGTTCAAACTCTCAGATCTGCTCTGAGTTTGTGCAGAATGGCACAAAATACACTGAATCGACTTGATATTGCCAACATTCTGGCAAACAGGTTTAGTGAAAACTTCACCCCCCCTCACCCCCTAAAGGGTCCATAACCATACCAGTAGAATGTAGTGCCCCAGCAATCACTGACACACAGGTTATAACAGCCCTATCCAAAGACAAAAATACAGCTTCAATGGGACCAGACGGTGTCCCAGGCTGTGTCTTACATGAGCTCCAAAATGAACTAACCCCTCACCAAAACACACTTTTCAAACTCAGCCTCTCTACAGGCTACTCATAGAGTGGCGCAAACGTGGAGCTACAACGGACACTGGGAACTATCACCCTATAAGCCTGACTAGCCTGGTTTACAAGGCTATGGAGCACATCATCATGGAATTCATTAACAGAGACATTGGGAACCTTCAACATTGGACCCTACCCAGTTTGGCTTTGTTAAGGGCAGATCATGCCTCCTAAACCTGGTGGACTTTGAGACAGTTACTGTTAGAAAAATATGTATTAGTAATATGTATGCACTTCGAGGTTTAAAAGGGTTAATACATTTATTCTGTTCACACTGCATGAATCTGCACAGCTATTAGAAACTTAACAAGAAGCATTCTATTTTCTGCTAATGTCAGCAAATAACAAGAAGTAATTCATTTTCTACTAGTGTCATGAGACTTAACAAAGAGTTATTGATTTTCTGCTTATGCCATGAGAAAGTACACAGCTGCTAGAAGCTTTGATAAGGAACACAATGGATGCTTGAAAGTATAAACCGTAGTCAGCATTACTTGTACCTAAGCTAGAAATGTACCTTGAATCTAGGCAAAATGTAACACATATATTAGAACTGCACAACTGAAGAATTGAAAGTTTGTGGTGGGCTAAAATAAGCCCCAAGGCCAGGTTGTTTTTCTCAAATGTTTTGTAAATCAGCAGTTATTCTCAACTAGTCAGCAATTAGTCTAGCAACATTTTCATTAGAACAATACAGAAAGCTGTGTCTAACTACATCAGCAATAGAAGTAACATTTCTGTGTGACATGGAAAGAACTGTATAAAAATGCCATACTAATTATTAATGTTCAGACAAACCATTCTGCCAGCATGCTTTGGCTCCTTGCTGCAAGTTAATAAAGGGTGTCTTGCTTGAACCTTACGTGAATTGGTCTTTGAAATTTTTTCCTTTGACAGATTGGTCCTTTGGACCGGAACCTTCTCTTCATCTCGGATCAGACGGGCCAGGTGGTTGAAACCGTACGGGGAAGAAACCAAATCGTTTCTTCTTATTTGAAAAGCCCTCCAACTGAATTGTCGTTCAAAAGAGGCCAACCACTTTCTGATCTGTGACTGAAGGACGGGTCTCCGCGAATCAGGTCATCAATCACGTAGGCTCAGGTAAGGTGAATCTACTTTTTCCTGTTTTCTGTTTTAGATCAGGGACCAGATTTGTATTTTTTCTGTCAAGACTGTGTTTTTGCTTACATGTCAGGGACAGAAAAGATTACTGTCTTGTCATAGATCAGGAGAAACAGACTAAGTAGGCAGTCATTCTGAAGAGACTATAACAAAATCCGTGGTACCACGTTAAAAATAAGACAAGTTACGTAACGATCAAAAGGGTAGAACAAAATGGGCAATAATTGCACAAAAAGACCCCAAAATCCGCCATTAACAGAAGCCACAAAATACATGCAGTCGCAGAGCGCCGACAATATTAAATATTTTTCAAAATGGGTTAATAAATATGAATTTGACAGAAAATTAGAAAAATCCTCGCTTATCAAACTTGTCAAACAGCTCAAAACCGATTCCAAAGGTCGGGAAAAAAAGCAACATAAATTAGGAATTCCTCAGGCACACAGGTGGATTGAGGAAGTAAACCGTAGGGAACAAAAGAACAAGAATTCAAAAGCAATGTTTTTAGATAAAGAGGACAATAACTTAGTAATAGCATCAGCACCTCCACCTCCCTTACCAGAATATGAAGCAAGTGAACAGGTTAGTCCACCCCCATGATATCCTGTGGTCACTGAAGAAAGAGGCATTATGAAAATAAAACCGTATATTAGAGATCCCATCGGGACCAGGTCTCGAACAAGGGCAGGTAACTCAAATGAAGGCATCGAGTTATATCAAATGGTCAAGAATTCACGATCTATGAATGAAGAAGAAATATGCCCACTTATAGAAGTACCCAATCCTCAGGCAGGACAAGATAATCAGGACTCAACTATTCTAGTGTATAGACCCTGGACTCTGGAGGATATCCAGAAAGCCACTGAGGGAATTCCCCATCCAAAAGTTAATTTTAGAAAATTCTCAGAAGATTTGCAAGGAATGAGGCTGAGTTATAACCTAAACGGAGAAGAGGTAGAAAAAGTAGTTAGTCAAATTGTGGGGCCAGATTGGCACATGATTAGTGGCAACTGGAATCCCCTTGACGCTGCACAAAGACCCCTCCCACATAGCAGCGCAGAATTAGACAACAGAGTAAAAGGTCTTACAGACCGCATCTCTGAAAAATGGAAGCCTAGGGCAGACTGGACTTGCATTAATCAATGCATCCAACAAGAAGGTGAAACTATTGACCGGTATTATGCCAGACTATTAGAATGTTTTAATAACCACTGTGGAATGCAGGTTCCTGAAGATCAAACACAAGATTCCCCATATGAACAGCAGTTAAAGAATGCATTTTTAATGGGCAGTATTGCACCTATAAGCAGTTTTATTACAAAACACATGGTAGACCGTCACACAAGCAGGTTACAGTCATTACTTGAATATGCTAGGAATGCCGAAAGGCATTTTAATACCAACAAGAAAAAAAAAACTCAAGTATTTTCTGTAGAAGATGGAGCAGAAGTTTATGTAGTACAGTCCAGGAAAAAGGGCAAGAAAAACCCACAGGGAAACAAACAATCTGATCAACGATCAGAGGACTTTGAAGGGCAAAAGAAAAGGGGTAAATGTTTTAAATGCGGTAAAAAGGGACACTTGGCAAAGGATTGCAGGAAAAACAAGAAGACAACCACAGAAGACAAGGAGGGTGAGTACTGACTATATGGTAGTCAGGAATCACTAGAAGGGGTTAGCAAAGAAAGGACAAATGAGAATGTGATAGAGGGAGTAGAGGATGTGACAGAAGAGATAGAGGAAGTGCAAGAAGTTAGTGACAATGAAGAAGATGAAATATTAGACCTAGCTTTATTGAGCCTGGAGCTCTATTTAGCAGACACAAAACCAGAAGCTACACTCTTGGTAAAAGGGAGGGAAGTCAAATTCTTGTGTAACTCAGGGGCATCACGAACCCTGATACATCCCTCCAAACTGCCAGAAAACATGGGGTCACCTGATTACATACTGGTAAAAGCAGCTAATGGACAGCTGTATCAGGAGCCCCTCTCCCGTAACATTGCAATAACTGATCCAGCTTCAGGATTGACACAAAAAAGCAAAACTGTTGTTTCTGCAAAATGCCGAGTAAACCTCTTGGGCAGAGACCTCATGTAACTATTTGGTATAGCAGTAGTCGCAACCATTCAGGGTATGGAAGCACAGCGACAAATTGATACCTTTGCAGTGCAATCGGAGGGTGAAATGTTTTATTGGTACAGCCAGGACTTGGTTACGACTGGTCCAGGGACTGTGACCGAGGAATTAATGAATGTAGTCATTAGCAAGTTCCCCTCCCTTGACATTGATAAGCAACACCTGTTGCACTGTACCCTGTAATATTGTAACACACCAGGACCTGATAAGAAATATGAGCATGAATTGTTTAAAAATCATGCAAACAGACTGATATTACATAACCTGTACTAGGACACAGAAGGGAACAGTGTAGCCAGCTGTTCATTGCCCCAGGAGTTATTTGCACTTTATAAATCTAATCGATTACCACATGTTAGCTTAACCAAGAACAAAAATATAGAATGGGCAGACCTAGGAGAAAAAGTCACGAGATGGGAGAAACAGACAGAATTAGAACTATCAGAACAGGGAATAGAAATGCAGAAGTTGAATTGGATAACTCAGACCCACCCAGTTGTGCACTTGCAGTCTAGCAAGGACAGCTGATTAGCACTCCTATTAACGGAGGAAGAGAATGCCTTACAAAATATACCAGAGACTCTCTGGTCAACAGGAAAATCAGATGTAGGACTTATTTGTACAGCGGGACCAGCTACCATCACGCCAAAGTCAGCATTTAGACCACAAAAAAGACAGTATCCCTTAAGAAAAGATGCAGAGGCAGGGATAAAGCCTATTATAGCAGCCTTACTTAAAGGAGGGATACTAGTAGAATCTCCTAATTCACCATGTAACCCACCCTTATTTCCTGTTAAAAAAGCAAATGGAGAATGGTGTATAGTCCAAGATTTACCAGCTGTAAATGATGCAGTAATACAAAGGACACCTACGATGCCAGACCCACACACCCTGTTGAATGACTTAAAACCTCAACAGAAGTATTTTTCTGTGGTAGACATCAGCAATGTGTTCGTTTTGATACCGATACTCCCTGATAGCCAGTATTGGTTTGCATTCACATTTCAGGGGAAAAGGTATACATATACGCGACTACCACAGGGATATTGTGAAAGTCCAACAATATTCTCACAAGAAATGGCAAGCAACTTGGCGGGATTCATCCCACCAAGAGGCAGTCAGATCTTACTTTATGTTGATGACATCTTGCTGGCAGCCCCCACCCAGCAAGATTGTAGAGAAGATACCATAGTGCTATTACGATTCTGGTCCGCTAAAGGACATAAGGTAAATAAAAGTAAACTGCAGCTTTGGAAAAAAACAAGTCAACTACCTGGGATATGTAATATCCAAGGAAGGTAGAACATTAGATGAGGACAGAAAAGTAGCAATTTTGCAAGCACCAAAACCCACTACCAAGAAGGAAATGATGTCCTTTCTGGGTACAACTAATTTTTGCCGGAGCTGGATTCCAAACTATGCTTTGGAATCTACACCACTAACTGACCATATATATAAGAAGCCTATGGCAGCACAGGATTTATTACAATGGACACCAGAAGCAGAATCTGCTTTCTGCAAACTGAAGCAGTTAATAGCATCCTTATTAGTTCTAAGATTACCAAACTACCATAAACGTTTTTTCCAAACTGTAGATTGTAAGCAAGGTTATATGACATCAGTGTTAACACAACAGCATGGGGATAAGCAACGCCCAGTTGCTTACTATTCATCACAACTAGACCCAGTGGCACGATCCTTACCCCAATGTGTACAAGCAGTAGTTGCAGCTGCAATGGCAGTACATGCTTTGACCTCAGTAGTCTTATTCCACCCTCTCACTTTGAGAGTGCCTCATGCAGTCACGATTATTTTACTACAAGAAAAGGCGGCATATTTTCCAGATGCTAGGCATCTTTCCTGTATGACTATATTGTTGAGCCAACCTTACATGACAATTGAGTGATGCACGACTTTGAACCCTTCTACTCTGCTCCCAACCCCTGCAGACAGGACACCGCACCGCTGCCTGCAGGTAATTGAGCAAAATACACTACCTAGAAAAGATTTCAGGGATGTCCTCTTGGATGATGCCGAGGTGACATACTACGTGGATGATTCGTGCAAAAGGGGTCCTGCAGGACAGAACCTAATAGGATATGCAGTAGTTTCTGACACTGAGATTATACAAGCAAAACCTTCACCACACAACTTATCTGCACAGGCTGCAGAATTGATTGCCTTGACACGGGCATGTATCTTAGCAAAGGGTAAATGTGTACACATTTTTACTGACAGCCAGTACGCTTTTTCTACTGTACATGTTTTTTGCGCAACAGTGGAAAAAAACGAGGAATGATAACATCTATTGGCAAACCTATAAATCATGCATAGTTTATTTTAGATCTTTTAGAATCTATTCAGTTACCTCAGAAAGTAGCCATTTGTAAATGCACAGCTCACACCAAGCAACAAGATAGGACTTCAAAAGGTAATGCGAGAGCTGATACAGCTGCAAAACAAGCAGCTACAGAAGTATTTCTTTTAAATGAGGAACTACAACCCTCTGAGATTTTAGACTTAGAAATGTTAAAAACAATGCAGACACTCACTACGCAAGCTGAAAAACAAAGACGGGTAAAACGAGGAGCAATTCTCGAAAAGGGGCTGTACATCTCTAAAGAAGGGAAACCGATACTACCATCTAATTTGTTTAGATATGCAGCTTTGTTGAGCCATGGGCAGTGCCATGTCTCAACAGGGGGGGTGGTACAGCTGGTAAATCAGGTGTTCACAACGTACGGATTTACAAACTACTCTAAAAAGTTTTGTTTGACGTGTCAAATTTGCAACAAACATCATGCACAAGGGGCGTTAAAGCCCAAGCAAGGGAGTTTCCCTACACCACCATATCTGTTTCACAATATCTGTATGGATTTCATAGAATTGAACAAATGTGAAAATAAGAAGTATTGTCTTGTCATTGTAGATATGTTTTCCAGATGGGTTGAATCCTTTCCAACCAAAAATCCAGATGCAGCCACGGTGGCAAAAGTACTTGTCAAAGAAATCATCCCTAGATTCGGCATTCCGGAAAGGATCTACAGTGACAATGGTACACACTTTGTAAACCAAACCATACAGCAGTTAAGTAAGCATTTTGGTATTTCTTTAAAAAAATCATTGTGCATACCATCCGCAATCTGCAGGGCTAGTTGAAAGGCATAATGGTATATTAAACAACAATTTGAGAAAGTTAATAGCTGAGACAGGAAAGAATTTGTTATATTGTTTGCCCCTGGCACTGTTGAGCATGAGAACTGTTCCAACTGCAAAAGTATTGACTCCTTTTGAAAAATTATTTGGAAGGGCTTATTATACACCCCAATGGAAACTTCTCATGTCCTCAGACGAGGAAGCTGATTTTACACTAGCTGAATATATGAAGAAAGTCATGAATTCTAAACATTTGTTGCAGTCAAATTCTGTTTCAGATAGAAAGCAAACCAAGACATCAGAGGTGGCAGTGACTCCTGGGGGCTGGGTATGGCTAAAAGTTGTAAAAAGGAAGAATTGGTTGTCACCAAGGTGGGAAGGTCCATACCAGGTGCTTCTTTCGACACCCACTGCAGTCAAGATAGCAGAGTGAGCTTCATGGATCCACCTGACACACTGCAAACTAGTTAAAAACTTTGAACTGGACAAAAATCTTACCTCTCCATCGGGGCCCTCAGCACAAAGTCTGGCTACAAAGGGGGGTCAGATCAATAGGACTGATCCATCTCAACCCCAGTGAAGAAACCATCGGTGCTGAAGGTCCTATTAGGGCAGAGAGTAAGATCACATGTCAAAAGCAAAAATGATGGAATCCAGAAAAACCCAAATACACCTACTCGGAAGAGTCGGAAAAAACAGGAATGCAGAACAACCGTTTCCTCAGAAGTATTGCATAATCATCCTGTTGACTGTACTAGTGACAATAATCTTTTTGTTGTGGCCATTCCTTTTCCCAGCCACACAAACTGAACTGAATAAGCGTGGAGAATTGCATGTAGAGTGGCACCCAAACTTCAACACTTACCAGGCAATCAAATATGTATATGCTGAGACCTTCAATGTTTCAAATTGCTGGATTTGCACAGCTTCACCAACAGCATACGGGGGGGTTATTGTTAACTTCAGTCCCCATAGGAGCCAACAAGACCTGGGAAAACTTAGTCTATGATACATCAGATGTCACATCACAAGATAAAGTAGCATTGCACTTGTCTGTTCGACAGAAGGGGACTGTGTATTTTTACAAAAATTATACAGTTCAGGTGGGTTGGAGCAATTGCAATGTGACTGTTCCCTATAGATGCTACAATAAAACTGATAACACAGGTTCCTATTGCAACACAAGCTATGATTCATTTTTTGAACTGATGCATAGGACAACTGATGAAGTAAAACATAATGCTGACCTCTATAAACAACTGATTATAGTTGGCAAAAAAATGTTTCATCCAGAGCCAGGACATAGTAAAGTTACTACCAAAGTAGAAGATTGCTATTTTGTATGTGGTAGGAAAGCATATAAGTGGTTACCTGAGAATTGGTCCGGCAGTTGTTATTTGAGGTACCTGGTTCCAGCCATGCGACACACAGCAGTTTTACCTCAGGGGAAAATTCGGAATGTTCGACGAGAAATCAAGAAGCCTGTCAACCCAGTGGGGTAAATCAATGCGGGCTGGAAAAACCATCATGCTGTGAGCCTAGGGAAAAATGGACTGTCACATATGGACTTGGGTGATACCATCATCTCGTAGGCAGGTGTACTGCCAGCATATGGAGCAACGAAATCAATCTGGGAACTAAGAAAACTGTCTAAACTTCTCGAAATAATGAGCAATGCAACCTTTTCCACTCTATAATTGGTGACTGATGAACTGACTGCCATGAGAACTGTAGTGCTTCAAAACCGCATGGCTCTTGACTTCACCCTAGCGGCAAGAGGAGGTACTTGCGCTTTAATCCAGGAGGAGTGCTGTTCGTATATTCCTGACCACAAACACGAGATAGACAATCACCTTGAGGTTATTCAGCAGGTGTCGGCTATGACCAAGCCAGGACCAAATCCATTGACGGACTTTTTCCAGAGATTGTTTGGGGGATGGGGTGGTATCTTAAAGAACATCCTGATTGCCATCTGTGTAGGAATGATCCTGCTGGTGGTATGTGTGTGATGCTGCATCCCCTGCATGAAAAAACTGATTAAAGACTTTAAAGACATGTCAGTTTCAGAAACCTTATACCAAGGTGCTGAACTTGAAGAATTGCTAAAAAATTGAAAATGCTTTCATAAGTTTAAACTGAATGACTCTCTTAACTGCAAATCCTGAGTAGGAAGAGGTTAGGGGAAGAAAAAAAAACTGTTTATGCTTATTTTGAAAGTAGAATAAAAGTATTAAAAGGGGGGAAATGTTAAAAAAATATGTATTAGTAATATGCATGCATTTCGAGGTTTAAAAGGGTTAATACATTTATTCTGTTCACACTGCATGAATCTGCACAGCTATTAGAAACTTAACAAGACACATTCTATTTTCTGCTAATGTCAGCAAATAACAATAAGTAATTCATTTTCTACTAGGGTCATGAGACTTAACAAAGAGTTATTGATTTTCTGCTTATGCCATGAGAAAGTACACAACTACTAGAAGTTTTGATAAGGAACACAATGGATGTTTGAAAGTATAAACCATAGTCAGCATTACTTGTACCTAAGCTAGAAATGTACCTTGAATCTAGGCAAAATATAACACATACATTAGAACTGCACAAGTGAATAATTGAAAGTTTGTGGTGGGCTAAAATAAGCCCCAAGACCAGGTTGTTTTTCTCAAATGTTTTGTAAATCAGCAGTTATTCTCAACTAGTCAGCAATTAGTCTAGTAACATTTTCTGTAGATCAATACAGAAAGCTGTGTCTAAAGTACATCAGCAATATAAGTAACATTTCTGTGTGACATGGAAAGAACTGTATAAAAATGCCATACTAATTATTTATGTTCAGACAAACCATTCTGCCAGCATGCTTTGTCTCCTTGCTGCATGTTAATAAAGGGTGTCTTGATTGAACCTTATGTGACTTGGTCTTTGAAGTTTTTTCCTTTGACAGTTACCAAGACTTTAGATGAGGGAAAGGAGGTCCACACAGCCTATCTCAACCTTGCAAAGGCTTTCAACACCATTCCCCTTTCTGGTATTATAGACAAGCTCACCAGCCTGAACATAAACCCCTACATCAAGAGATGGGTTGCCAATTGGCTCATGGCTAGAACCTACACAGGGAGAGTTGTGGGCTCTAGGTCCAACTCTAAACCATTTACAAGTGGCATCCCCCAGGACTCAGTCCTGGGACCCCTCCTGTTCGGTATATACTTCTCACAGGTACAGGCATGCACAGGAGGACTATGGCTGACCAAGTTCACAGACACCTGCAAACTGGGGGCCATAATTGGCTCTCCAGCTTATACAGACATCCTTCAGAAGGGTCTCACTGAGACAGATATCTGGTGTCAAAATCATGGCCTCAATCTAAATGCCAAAAAGTGCATAGTCATCCCCTTTGGAAAAAACAAAGTACCCATGAACTACCACATTTGTGGTAGTCCCCTAAATACAGAAAATGTAATAAGGGATCTGGGGACCCAAATAGATAGTAGTCTCTCCTTTCATAATCATATTGCCAAGGTGGTTAGAAAATCCTTTTATGTGGCCCACCTAATCACAAAAGGATTCGCATCTAGAACAAAAGAGGGTATTGTGTCCCCCTACTCATCACTCATCAGACCCATCATAGAGTACAACGCCCCATTTGGGATGTACCTTACAAGACACCTGCAACAGCTGGAAAGACCACAGAAGTACCTTACCAAGAGGATTACTGTCCTCAAACATATGCCCTATGTAGCCCGACTGAAGAAACTCCAGCTGTACTCAGTTGCATACCACTTACTTAGAGGTGATCTCTGCCTGACATACAAGGCCATGTCCAACCCACAACTGATGGACATGCTCCACCTAAAAAAAAAAAAAAAACAAATTCCCAAGAGCCACAAGCTCTAGGGATCTAAACCTCACCACAACAATAAATAGGATGTGTTGGAGGGATAGATTCTTGTCCCAGAGACTCCCCATGCTTTGGAACAGGATTCCAATCTACATTAGGCAGAGCCCCTCACTAACGCTCTTCAAGAGAAACCTTGATGAGTGGAAGGGAAACAAAAAATTTACCCCGGGATCACTGCAGTTGCTCTGCTGGACAAAGGCACAGGAAACTAATGGCTCTACTAGACTAAGGCACAGGGAACTAATCTAAGGGAGCAGTGAAAGCCAACACATTCTGTCTAGGCTTATAGATGCCCTCGGGCAGATAGCCTAGTACTTACCTATAAACCTATGAAATTATAAGATTAGGATGGTTCAGTTCCCACATGTGCATTCACATTCAACAAATATAATTTTTAAATTTTAATTGCAGCAATATTGGCTTTAATGCCATGTTGTTTACTTAAGCTGTAGTGTCTTTAAAAGCATATATGGACTAGCTACACATCCAAGGATTACTTGTTAAAAATTGCCATATTTTTTTTGATGGAAAAAGCTGTATAGCTAATATAATAAAAAGTATATTCATTGTAAGAAAAAATGAATGTGAAATATAATGGCTCTAACCAACTATTTTCTTTTTTGTCTCATACTACTCCTTATTTATTTATTTATTTATTTATTTATTTTTTTATTAATGGTAACACACCATTATGATGTCATACTTTTCTGTTTTTCTGCCAACAATCCAAATGCTGTTCATCACATGGAGGTAGCCCAACTGCTATGGCCCTGCCAACCCTCCACCGGCTACTGCACAAACACCCAGAACCTCTGGGATGTAACCTAGCAGTACTGCCTCTGCAGCTCCTGCACAACCTGGGCCATCCACATCAGGTAGCATTGCTGCAATGCAATGCAATACAATACAGTGTTGGTGCATTTGCACCCTCTGGGAGTATTGGTGGTAGCGGTGATTACATCACCTGCCAGGAGCTGCCAGGAATGCTGCATGATGTCATAGAAACTGGCTTTGGTGACTGCATCGTTTGAATGGTGCAGTGGTGCAGCAGTAAAGTTGTTTCATTACTGTCCAGAGCGCTGATGACCATACCTCACTGTTGAGATTGTTTACACAAAGGAAGCCAAACCAAATTACATCTTATACCTTTTACCTTAAGCATAGAGCCATGTTTGCTCGATGCTTAATGTTACACAAATGGAGAAGGCAACATCAACAGTCATTTGTGTAATAAAACTTTGGCCACAGCACATAAAATATAGGCTACCCCATGAACATCACAGTATTTGTCAATAATTTCTCCCATAACATATCTTGCAAACTACTTCATAAGTTCAAGTTTAATTCATGAAATGCAGATGATGCATGCCCTAACACTGTGCTATCATCTGCACAGATCAGTTCCTTGGCAGTGCGCTGTTTAAAATAATGTTTAGCATGGCTTACTTTGGTTACTGGACTGTTCTTTTTCATTACATGGAAAAGCATTCGAGAACACAAGAGATGGACATGGGCATGTGTGTTTCATTGAGCACATACTTTCAGATACTTATGGGTGCACTACCTGGACCATAATCAAGCAGACTAAAGAATTAAAGGACAATACCTACATTGTTACATTTGTTATGGGTTTGCACTGACACTGGACATTGGTCCACCACGATCATATATCACATTGACATTGTCAGTAAATTCTACTAATGTGCACATCAGTTCATCTGAATATGAAGACACATGCCTCCACCCTTAGAGTACTGGTGTTTCCAAAGTGTATGTGTCTGTGTGTGTGTATGTGTTGTGTGTGTGTGTGTGTGTGTGTGTGTGTGTGTGTGTGTGTGTGTGTGTGTGTGTGTGTGTGTGTGTGTGTGTGTGTGTGTGTGTGTGTTATCTAACAACAACCTGAGAAAGAGTTACATGTATGGGTCAGTTCTGCAAGATGCATTCATGATAGCTTCTTTCAAATAGGTTACCAGCATATATTTAATTTTTATTTTTGCAAATTCTGAGCCCTGCCTTAGCACACAAATCTCATAACAGTATATGTTACATGTGAGACTATTATGAGCCTATCCTCTATAAAGAGCACTGTGACAGTGATAAAAATAGACATCTGTGATTGGGTTAGTTAGTGTCTTATTCTCCTTCTTGTGTAACTAGTTAGATAGGGGAGCCAAAACTTGTGTGTGTGTGTGTGTGTGTGTGTGTGTGTGTGTGTGTGTGTGTGTGTGTGTGTGTGTGTGTGTGTGTGTGTGTGTGTGTCCGTGTGCATGCATGCAGAGGTCAGAAGAGTTTAATTCTCCAGCTCCTGCTGCCCTCACTCAAGTATTATTCAGAAAATACTTTTACACTGGTACAAGTCCATAGCAATTTCTTACAGCCATCACACCACCATCTTCTCAGCATGCACTGATGATATCATTTTCCAAAAGTGCACACTGACACTGTTAATGTCAGACTTGTGCTGTGGTGATGGTATTAAATACAAGGTTCTTTAGCTTGTTCAACAAGTTCGGTACAGAATCAACTCTCATGACAGTTAACTTGTGTCTGTGTGCAGAGTTAGAAGAGCTTAACTGCAAGTCTAACTGCCCTTTCTTAAGCATCACTCAGAAAATTGTTTTACACTAGTACATGACTACGCAGCAATTTCATATAGCATCCCCACATCATCTTCTCAGCATAAACTGATGATGTCATCCTCTATAAAGTGCACTCTGACAGTTCTAGTGTTAGACTTGTGCTGTGGTATTAACATTATGTACTTTATTTTCTAGCTAGTGTAACCCCGTGAGTAGGGGTTCTCATCTCACAACAGTCAACTTGAATGTGGGTGTGTGTGTGTGACCAATCAACTTTCACTCTGGTAACAGCTTTATACCTAGATTAGAGTCCACATCTATATCACACAATTCTCAAACATCATCTTCTCAGCATGCATCCACTATAAATTGCAGTTGTATACTGTGGTACTAGCATTAAATACTGAGTTCTCTAGCTTGTGTAACTAAATAGATAGGTGTTCTAATTTAACAGCAGTCAACTTGAATGTGTGTATGTGTGTGTGTGTGTATGTGTGTGTGTGTGTGTGTGTGTGTGTGTGTGTGTATATGGGTGTATGTTCAATGAACTGTATCACACAATCCTCCCAACATCTTGTTCTTAACATACACTGATGATGTCATCCTCTATAAAGTGCACTCTGATAACATTAAATTCAGACATTTCTGTTGGCATTAGCATTAAAAAATGTGTATTCTATCTAGTTTAACTAAATAGGTAGGAGTTGTGACTGCCGTGCCCTGGCCCAGCAATCAAGGAGCCTTAATCCTCACCACTAACATCAGGGAGGTCATCTCCTAGAAGAGGAAAATATAACTAATACACAAAGTAAAGTACAATTTATCTTAAGTGCACACAGAGATCACATTCAGTCTGGGGATGGTTGCTCCCTTGCTCACCAGGTCCCCAATAAGTCTTCCCATTGGCACAGCTATAGGGTCCAGGTCTCAGCCTAGCTGGGCAAGCTAAAACCTCCAGTACCCTCTATGTCCAACCAGTGCTTCATGTCCCTGCCCCAGTAGCTGACACAACATACACACACTTTGAGAAGAGGTTATATAACCACACAGACCCTCCTTGGAAAAGGCTGGCACAGGTTCTCCAGCAGTGCCCCTATTACCCTGACCATACAGTAGTAATTCCTGCCACCACCCAGCAAATATTATCAGCTATTTAAAGGCCCTTAAAAGGGTGTCCAATTATTACTGTGGAATATTATAATCCAATGGTAGTATGACACACAGTCAAGGCTTAATTTGAAGTGACTTAGTAAAATCTGTAAATATGTAATGTACTTTAGAGGTTAAATTGTCTCTATACAAACCAGCCACAGGTAAAGGTTTTTTTAAATATATAATAATAAATAATTAAAACACAAGACAATGCTACTACACCATAGAGATATCTAAGAGTTCAGAGATCACACAGAAACTTAAAATAATACAGTAGGACAGGTCTGATGTCAAAGAAAAACACTTAATCTAACGTTTTAATCTTTAGCTAATCTTAAGAGAAAACGCAGTGCTATAATCTTACTTACATACATAAAGCATAAGCAGTGGTGGGTTAGATATCCAAGATCAAAATGCTTCCAGTCTCTCACTGAACAATAGTTTTTAAACACTAACCAACAACTCTGCTGAGGCCCTCCCAAATTACCACTTAGGTTTGGAGTTCCCAGGCCACAAACTGCATTATTTAGCAAGGTAACACCCGCTCAGTAGACTACAACAATAAAAGGCATTTCACATATACACTCTAGCTGAAACCAGAGCAATAAAGCACCTTGCACATGTAAATTCTGGCCCTTAACTTTAATCTTAAAACAATGGGCCTGAAACCTTCATCCAGACTCACTGGAGCCGACTTGTAAACATCAAAGAGATTCATAAGATCTTTTCAGCTTCAAACAATACATTTGAAATGCTTAGCTTGGTTTTCCTTATAGCAGATGGCAATGTTGCAACAATCTTGAAGTTCACATTTTACAATGTTTTCTTTCATTTAAAAACACAAGCCTGTATTTTACATTTATTTATACAATTGATAGAATTATGTATCAAATTCTATTTGACTAGGCTGGCAGCCTTCGCCCATCTTCCTCCAATCTTCACGGGGGGGGGTTAATCTTGCATCAGTCAATTTGAGTGTTTTGTGTATGAGTTCATTCAAGTATTAGTGTGGAGACAGCTTTTATTCAGTAAGTGAGTCCAAATCTATGTCAGACACTCCTCCAAAGCATCTTTTTCTCAGCAGACAATGATGATGTCATCCTCTTTAAAGTGCACTCTGTGAGTGTTAAAGTCAAACATCTGTGGTGGTGCTAGTCTTATTCCAACTTCTGTACCTACACAGGTGTTGTGTTTGAATCTGACCTATATAAACTTGTTTTGATATTGTTGGTGGTATATTACAGTCATTGTATGATGTTTTGAATCTCTTCATTTGACTCCCACTCAGGAGAACATTTTACATAGCCCCATGAATCCAATGTCTCCTGTTCTCTCTGTACATATAATATCCTTGCTGTGGAACACTGAGGATGTTATTATCTCAAAGCTGCATACACACATCATGAAACAGAGCCCATACATTACCCTTTTTCAAGGCATTTCCAGACCACTGGATGCATGATTGCTAATTCTTTTATGGAGTGGTACACATGGCACATACGAACAGAGGCAGTCTGTAATAAAATCAAACACATGAACACATATACCTAATATCATCCATCACATAGATATAGTGATTGTTTCTTTAAATGGTATAATAATGGCTAAGATTGTATGTGTTCTTGCTTGTTAGCCTAGTAATGCCTTATAACCCTTTGAACATTGCACATGTCAATGTTGCTGTCATCCATATGTGCTATGTTGAGGTGTGGATGTACAGCAGCTCTACAACAGTGTATTCCATTCAGTGATTTAAGCTACTGTACTGATGGCCGCTGCGGCCATTTGTTTGCATGCTCCTTCCATAACAACTGTAGTAATATGCCTCTTGAGGACCATTGACATAGGATGATGGTATGCATATTGTTGCCTTACTAAGGCATGTGTTCTTGTAGTGGAGTATATCAACATTCTATACAGTTCTCATTCAACCATCACAGCAATGGCTGTGGCATGGCACAGGTATGCATATGTCTACCTAGCATCTGGAAATGTTATCTGACAAGTAGCAATATTTCATCATACTTAGTAAATGGGCAAGTATTCCTGAGTTTATCCACATGTTGTACTGCTGTTATATACACAGACATATGACATGTTCAGATTCACTTGCAACCTTGAGAAATTCATTGTATGCACAATTGTGGTATTCAGGTGTTTCACAGTAGCATTGTGGGGCTGTCATCAGTTGTGTCATCAAATATTCTGCATGAACTGCATCCACCTCAGCTGTAATGTGTCCATATATGGTGCCAGGTCCCTCACCCACACATTTCCACTGATAAACATATAGGCATATGATGTACATCTGATGTAATGACATGAGATAGGTTGAGTTGCATGACTTTGTTAAAAGTTTATATGTGTTGCATGTGATTTATACCAAATATTGTATTTGGAGGTGATATCACAAAGCATTGTGTAACTATGTCTGAAAACTTAAGGGGAATACCCGACTATGTGCAGAGCGGTTGTGAATGGCACCACCCATACTCAACCACAGGAAATAGAAACTTGCTAGCTGACAGATTTGGATAAAACTTCAGCCCTCTGTCACCACTGGTCACCATCCAAAATATACTTGCCACCATTCCTCAGCCTGTTATCTCAAAAGAGCAGGTTATCTCTGCTCTCTCTAAGACTAAAAACATAGCATCAATGGGCCCTGACAACATTTCTGTTTGCCCTTGAAATATCTTTAAGCCTGACCTAGCAGGCAAAGTTGGTCCCTATTTAACTACAGCATCCAGACAAGCTGTTTTCCAGCAGAATTGTGGAATGCAACAGTCATCCTCCTGGACAAAGGGACCCAAACAACATACAATGGAATTATAGACATATAAGCCCGAAAATCATCATCAGTAAGACCTTGGAAATATTTATCATGGAACTTATCAACAAGGGCATAGTTAATTTACAGACTCAACAACCAACCTAGCTTACATTTGATTAGGGTAAATCATGCCCTTTAAATGTGATTTACTTCTTCAAGAAGTTCACCAATGCCATGGATGAGGGAAAGACTGGGCATTCCACCCAACTAGACCTGGTCAAGGCATTTGACACAATTCCCAATTCAGGTATTGTAGAGAATTTCTCTCAACTGGGGACAAACCCCTACTTTGTTAAGTGGGTAGCCAAATGTCTCATTGACAGGACACATACTGTCAAAGTGGGTGAATTCACCTCTAGCAAGAGGCCAGTCACCAAAGACATACAACAGTGTTCTGTAATAGGCACTTTCCTGTCAGTATTTCTTTCTCAGAAGTCAATGCAAACATAGACAATATTTGTCTGACCAAGTTTACTGATGACTGCAAATCGGGGGCAATCACTGAATATATGTACAAAACAGATATACTGCAGCAAGGATTAGCATACACAAATGATCACTGCCATAGCCATGAAGATAAAATAAATGCAAAACAAATCATAATTATTCCCTCTTCTAAAGCAAATACCCTATCTAATTACAATATAGACAGAACCCCTCCAATAGTAGACTCGGTGGTATGGATACTCAGGTTGATAACTAATCTGAACATCAGCTACCCTGTGTCCGCAGTAGTGAGTACATCAACTACCCTGTGTCCACAGTAGTGAGAACATCAACTACCCTGTGTCCACATTAGTGAGAACATCAACTACCCTGTGTCCACATTAGTGAGAACATCAGCTACCCTGTGTCCACAGTAGTGAGAACATCAACTACCCTGTGTCCACAGTAGTGAGAACATCAACTACCCAGTGTCCACAGTAGTGGAAACATCAACTACCCTGTGTCCACAGTAGTGAGAACATCAACTACCCTGTAGCCACAGTAGTGAAAACTTCAGCTACCCTGTATCCACAGTAGTTAGAACATCAACTACCCTGTGTCCACAGTAGTGAGAACATCAACTACCCTGTGTCCACAGTAGTGAGAAAAACTACCCTGTGTCCACAGTAGTGAGAACATCAGCTACCCTATGTCCACAGTAGTGAGATCATCAGCTACCCTGTGTCCACAGTAGTGAGAATGTCATCTACCCTGTGTCCACAGTAGTGAGAAAAACTACCCTGTGTCCACAGTAGTGAGAACATCAGCTACCCTATGTCCCCAGTAGTGAGATCATCAGCTACCCTGTGTCCACAGTAGTGAGAACATCATCTACCCTGTGTTCACAGTAATGAGCAAGTCATTTTATGTGCCACAACTCATAAGTAAGGGCATGGCATCTAGATCAAGGGATGTTATAATTCCATTGTTCTCGGCCCTCATCACACAAATAATTAAGAACAATGCACCCTTTGGCATGTACCTCACCACATATTTGCAACAGATGGAGCAAACCTAGAGTTTTCTCACCAGGAAAATACAGATTATGAAAAACAAGTCCTACAGAGAAAGATTGAAAGCCCTATCAATATATTGTGTCTCCTACAAACTACTCAGGGATGATCTGTGTCTACCTTTTAGGGCAGTGTCCAATCTGGCCCTAATGAAAATGTTAGACATTCATAAAACACATATATAAATCAAACTGCATAAGGGTCACTCATTCCAAGGATCTTAACCTAGCCTCTGAGACAAATAAATCATGTTGGTGAGATAGATGCATTTCTCAGAGACTACACCTTCTCTGGAGCAAGCTTCTTATTTCATAAAGAAAAAGCCTTCTCTGACCCTCTTCAAGTGCAACCTAGATCAATGGATGTGTAACTGCAAATTTGCTTGTTGGGTGGTGCCCATGACATCATATACAGAGGCAGTCATATTACTTACCATAGCATAGACATATGCCTCTGTGAACTTCATTCATTTAGATATTGAAAATTGTTAAACTTGAGTTAAATCTGTCTAGGTTTGTATGGGCTCTTGGGCCATTAGCCTAGTACTCTCCTATGATCATATGAACCTATGAAGTGTGATTCTGGCCACAGTACAGATATAGTGTGACTGTACTGCATCATGGATGTACCAGTACACCACATCAGTATTGCCACTTGATTTCATGAACACATACGCATGTCAGTATTTAATGGCAATATAACATTTTGCATGGCAATGTCAGGGGGACAATGATCATGTGTCACATGTCTTAAGGTTTGACAAGTGCTTATAGTGGCTGGTCTATGTGTTATTTGGTATGAGTACGATATCACAGTGACAGCTTCCTTGATCATTGACACTTGACTTTGCACTACTGTACTTTCTGTGTACATAAGCATGGCTGATGCATTGACATCACTCTCACATACTGCTGTACCATTCATTATAACAGATTACTTCTTAATTCACACACCAGTTACAGATGCTTCAAACAATATCCATTGGTATTACATTTTTCAGATGCAAGCAATACTCAGCTGTGTGTAGGGAACCCACTCATAATAGTGTGGTGTCTGTATGTGTTGTTATCTTTATGGCTGATACATATGTCAGCCAGGGATGCTTTATTCAATGTAGAACATTTGGCACAGTAAACTCCCACACAACTGGTAAGCCATACACAGGTACTCTTTGGAATGTATACTCATTAGGACTTGACAGTGCGCACTTCCCATCAAGGTGTTCTACTAGATGCCTGTGTGATATTTCCTTTTGTGTTTCACCCAGTTAATATACATCTCATTGATGACATTGATGGCATGGGTTTGATTCTTGTAGATGCTGATTGTGGCTTATGTGTTATGAAATCCTCAGCAAGTGGCTATGATTGGCCCCGATTTCAACTCCACTTTTAGCATTGCCCCTCTTAAAGCATCCACAAATTGGTCATTTTTGTGAAAGGGGTAATGAATTCCATGTATACGATACTGTCAATCATTACTGTTGTATACATCTGTTCCTGAAGAACATGCATAATAAGTTGCACTCACATATTCTTTCAATGCTGCAGATTAATGGTCATAATCTCGTAAAAGTGTCCATGATTTTGCCTGTTTCTGTCTCCGTTTGTCATGGAGTCTGTTATTATGTGTCCCTGATTGTTTGAGAGTTATGGTGATGTCAGTCATATTTAAGCAAGTCATTTTTCAGATTTTCAGTGTTTATACATACCTTTAATTTATGTCATCTTTGCTAAATGTTCTCTCCAGTGAGCATGTCAGTGATGCTTATGTCACAACCATTGACCTTCACTGACATGTAACCTTGTGTAACCATTATATATATATATATATATATATAATTTGTATTTATATCATAATATACTTTCTGAGAAGGTGTAAACATCACTCTGTACTGTGTTACTGACATTTGTGCTTAATGTTATGTTACTAACTTGTGCTGGAAGTGTACATAAATTTGCATATAATGTTTTGTAGATATTGATATATTTACCATGCCCGCTTACTCTTTATTCATTCTTATCATACATGTATGTACCCATTTTCATCAGCACACATTTCCTGGTCAGTACACATTTCCTTGTATTAGCCCTTACAGCATAACTCACCCCCTTTCTATTATTTCATTATGCAAATATTTTTTTTTATCGTACATTGCGCTGACTACACTTTTCTTTACTGTGTGCGTTATTACTGATGTTGTTGTAGTACTTTTACCCCTTGTAGTCATTGCGGTTGCCCATGCAATCTCAACAATCATGTTTGCAATTAAGCAAACTTGAATACATCCTCCTTCTGTGCTTGTGCTGCTATGCACAATTTCCTGGCAAATCAAACTTCTTCTTTTCAAGAAACCATGTTTGTATTTGTGTACACACAACAAGCAGCATAAATATGCAGTTAGAGTTGCTTCTCATCACTCTAACTCATAAACTCCTTGTAGGTTTCACACAAAGCCTACACAAAGTTTATTGAAACCACAGAAATGGCTGATACAATGATACCTCTCAATATATAGATAATGATGCAGCAATTAGTGTTGTCGCCTAACAGCAAGAAGTTCTCTGGTTTGATTCTTGGCTGGGATGCCTTCTGTGTGGAGTCTGCATGTCCTGCCTGTGGTCATGTGGGCTTCCTCCAGGTTCTCCAATTTCCTCATTCATTCTAAAGATGTGCAGTAGATGGATTGGACATTCCAAATTGGCTGTAGGTGTGAGTGCATATGCGAGTGAGTGGTATGGATGAACTACCATGGAAGGGCTAGCTACCCGGTGGTGTAAACCTTGGCTCGAGATGATTGACACTGTTGAATTGACACACCAACCCCATGTGCAAAATGGGAAAAGGGGGCTGAGGATGGATTGATGGATGGATGGATGGATGGATGGATGGAAAGTAGTTTAAGAGCTCTTAAAAAGAAGTGCACCCAAAAAAAATCTGGATGCCTTAATAGCATAAAATATGCATACTGTTTGCAATTACTCCCACTTCTGATAGTGGAATAATACTTAGTAACAAAGTTTGAAGAAACTACAAGGAATAAAATTATAAAAATATAACCATATTATTAAAGTCACAGTGCATAGTCAGTAATCATTAATGAATGATACTAGAAAAAATCTACCTTACAAAGCCAATTATTTTTGCTTTTAAAAAGGGAAATGTTGCATGCGGGTCTTCTTTCTTCAAATGATCACTGCCAGGAGTCTGTTAGTCATTTAATCTGGTTTCATGTCATTAAAACAATTTCATAATCTTGTGTGATGGCTAGTGGAGTCTTAATATAGGCACGTATTTACATATATTTCCAAAATAAGTATACTTATCTCAAATTCATGTGACAAGGTAATCAAGCCTGATAATAGTTATATATCTCAAAAGAGGTGAAGTTGAGAGGTCTGCTTATAGCCACATATCCTTAGGGTAATTAATAATGTTCAATACATTCACTTTCACACCCAGAGTTATGATGTAAAAGGTCCTAATCCAAAATTTTCTCAGGAAGAAGAAACAGACAACGATGGTGTTCCCATAAATAAAACAGTCAATATTAACTGTGGGCTGAAAATGGGTAAAATTTGATTCAGTACAGTAAGTGAACTAATTTATGAAAAAGGAAGCTTATCTCGGTGAAACAGGCTGAACGTTAAGGAATGCTAGGATTTGCATGATCGAACAAGGTATAGCATGAGTACTACAGCCATAAGACTTACACATTTCACCTTCAGTTTGGATCAAGGGAGTGTCCATTTTGAATTAATGCCAGAGATTTTCCAATGAAATCTGGAATGAGGGATTAATTATTGCATATACTATATTACAGATACTCCACACCATACCTCATATGACTCCTACAGATATCCAAATGAAAACAGTTTTATTATCTAACTCTACCAATTATTTTATTGCTTTCTTCTCCTCATCTATTCGACATCGACACCTCCTTGTCCCAACAATCCCTCACCTTTCTTGGCTTCTCCTATTTGCCACCCCCTCCAATTATCAATAATCCTAATACTTTAAACACTACACCCACTATACTAGGATATTTAGCTGAATTTAACTGCCCCCTCACTCTGATTTCCAACCTGTCCTAATAAACTCAACAGAATGTATCATAAAATTAATGCTATTATACCAGAATGGTTATCGCTTATACTGTATTGCAACAACAAAATTGTAAAAATAAATTTGTGTATGTACTTAATCAAACTTTTCCTAGCCTATTGTACTATTGCTCATTATTTAGTGTTTACATGTTTTATAAAAAATCTTTGTTGTACAACAGCTGTGAATATGGTTATATTGTGCTTATGTGAATAACAGTTGTTTGTAAATGATTGTGTCTCTATCCACATGTGAAACTTCTTAGATGGGCCTCGACTGAAAAACAGGCTAAAACCCAATCAAGCTTCCCTAGTTAATAGAATAACTAAATAAGTAAATATAAAAAAAAAAAAAGAGAGATAGGAAATGGAAAGAGGGAAAAGTGGCAAACAAGGATCAAATAATTTGATACTTTGAGGTATGCTTTGATGGCAAATTAATGAAAATGTTTTTCAAACAAGCGAACATTGCCTCCACCTTAGAATGCAACTTTAAATTGCATGTGTTAAAGGAAGACAGTCAAAGTATTGCAATGTAGGACATATTGATATTATAGAAACTGGACTGAGACTAAATGATTGCTAATGTATGTAATTCTCCATACAAATGGTGCATACTTTAACTTGTCTGTAGTTTGAATGGCAGGCTCCTTGCTTGTAGGCATAAAGAATGACCTCTTCAAGTCAGCATTTTAGACCAAGTAATAACTTTTTGTGGGAGATTTTCAGCCCTCTTGTATCATTAGTGCACGTAAGTATATATTGCATCAGCCATCAGATCACTGCACGTACTAGTGATAGTATGATAGTATGCTTCTTGATCATAGGTACCCAAAATGAAATCTCCAAATCAGCCATGTAGCAATACTGCAGTTACTGATACAGTTTGTTTGGATTCCCTTTCATTTTTTTTTTTTTTTTTTTTTTTTGAGGGGGTAGATTTCAATACTCTGCAACAAGCTACTATGCAAAATACCAGCTGTAAAGCAATGACTTATATTTAAACCTCAGTCTCCATGATTTCCCTGATATGCTCCTCACTCATAGATACTGACAGTGACTCCAAGTCTGTCTTAGCAACCGAATAATGCCATTTGTTTGCTCTTTTATTTTTTCTTTCTTTCTGGGTTACTATACACCATGCAAGCTGTGAGATTTTTAAACTCTTTATGGTGGTGAACACCACACAAGTTATTTATATTGACTTATGTGACTCACTTTGTGAATGCTATTCTTGTTTTATATATCTATAATAGGCTTATCTGCAGCATAGTGCAAAGGGTACGTTTTACTCTGTCCAATACACTGTTGATCAACAGACAGAGGAAGACTTTCTTAACCTGGATGCTAAGTGGGCCTTTGATCTTGTCATTCGGTGCTTTTTATTGCTACTGCTGATGGGCTTTGTTTTTAAAGGAATTTGTATGTGTGTGCATAAAATGTTATATAGTGTCACTGGGGGACAGTGCCATAATGTAGGCTGTCAGGGTGACAAGAAAATGCACAAACTGTCTTCATACCCAGTGAGGTGGTTTGGCCTTATGTGCCCGGTGTGTGTCACAGTGAGTGTGTGTGTGTGTGTGTGTGTGTGTGTGTGTGTGTGTGTGTGTGTGTGTCACAGTGTGTGTGTGTGTGTGTGTGTGTGTGTGTGTGTGTGTGTGTGTGTGTGTGTGTGTGTGTGTGTGTGTGTGTGTGTGTGTGTGTGTGTGTGTGTGTGTGTGTGTGTGTGTGTGTGTGTGTGTGTGTGTGTGTGTGTGTGTGTGTGTGTGTGTGTGTGTGTGTGTGTGTGTGTGTGTGTGTGTGTGTGTGTGTGTGTGTGTGTGTGTGTGTGTGTGTGTGTGTGTGTGTGTGTGTGTGTGTGTGTGTGTGTGTGTGTGTGTGTGTGTGTGTGTGTGTGTGTGTGTGTGTGTGTGTGTGTGTGTGTGTGTGTGTGTGTGTGTGTGTGTGTGTGTGTGTGTGTGTGTGTGTGTGTGTGTGTGTGTGTGTGTGTGTGTGTGTGTGTGTGTGTGTGTGTGTGTGTGTGTGTGTAGATACATGATTTACCAGTTGTTCGGGCCACTTTAATGTAAATCTCCTTAGAGTCTTTGTTTTGTTAAATATCATTATTGGAACATGAGTGAAAACAAGATTGTGCTCAGGCATGGTTAGCCAACCCTTACCCTATAGGAGAAGGAAACCTCAGAGATGTGCAAGTCTAGGTTAAGTTGGTGTGGTGGAGTGACACTGCCAAAAATAATATTCTTTTTTTCTCACAATGATATAGTGGTGTTTTCACAACTACTTCAGGTTTTGCATAATTTAAAAATGAATGCACTGGGGACTTGAATTTTTATTTTTAAAATAAATTCCATTTTCCCCAAAAATATTAGAGACAGCCTTGTAGAAAAATGTGTATTTACAATCCTATTAATAAGAAAATTGAAAGGGCTAACAAATTTACATATACGTGCCTATATTTTTTATTCAAGTCCTAAAGCTATCAAGGGCTCTCTAATGGAAATCCAGCTCTTTTGGAAACAGTCACATAACTACACAGGAATAATACTAGGGCTAACAATCATGAGGACCACAGGATGCCTAACTACATACACCTTTAAGTAGGCAAATGTAAATGTTCTTACAATTCTTATCAAGCATTTAATACTAACTTACCTTACAAAATGAGCAGTGCCTTACATGATGACTCTTGTATAAATGTCTATCTATCCATCTAGCAATCAAGACTAGCCTTAAACGTAACCAAAGTAGTACTTTGTTTGACTTGTGGTTATAACACATTTGACAGACTGGGAGTATGCAATGTTACAAGTCTACCTCTCTAGTAAATCTTGTTTATGTTTTCAGGTACATTTAGACATCTAGTGTGGAAGCTTGTAAAAGCAATGGTTTTTCAAAGAAATAGAAGGCCCTACAGGATTGAAAAGCTAGACACAGATCACCTCAGAGCAGGTAGTAGGCTACTGAGACAAAGGAAAGTTGCACTAATTTTGTGGGATGGTTTAAGGATATAGACTTTCATTTTCTTGGTTAATCATCTATATGGCCTTTCCAGTTGAACCATATATCTTATTTTTTACATTCCTGAGTGAGTACTGTATTCAATAAAGATCTGAAAAGAGGATAATGCAGGGGTAGGATGACTTTTTTGGCTATTAAATGTATTTACCTGGTAATTAACTGGGCCAAATAGAATAACTTCATGGAGATGTTGGAAACATGATGATCAAATAAGAAGGAGTTGTCCACATAAGTACCCAGGTTTTCTTTTGACCAGTTTTGTCTAATGTACAATACCATTTATAACATGTGAGGTGAGAGCAGTTTTATTTGCCAAATGCTACTATACTGCACTTCTTTTGCATTTACTGTCAGACCATTTTTAATACAGCAGGTATAGTGCATATTTCAACCTTTGCTGGTGCTGTTTAGTGTCAGTGGATGGGCAGA